>NC_031773.1:68510981-68555733 GCF_001522545.3 Parus major | reverse complement strand
GGGTCACAGCCCCAGACCTGTGGTGGCCACTGAGGGCCACAGCCCTGGGCCTGTGGTGGCCATTGAGGGTCACAGCCCCAGACCTGTGGTGGCCATTGAGGGCCACAGCACTGGGCCTGTCGTGGCCACTGAGAGCCACAGCATTGGGCCTGTGGTGGCCACTGAGAGCCACAGCATTGGGCCTGTGGTGGCCACTGAGAGCCACAGCATTGGGCCTGTGGTGGCCACTGAGGGCCACAGCCCCACGGACTCTTGGTGCTGCCCCATGCCAGGGTCTCCTGTGTGCTGGAAGAGAGGGAAGGAGGGAACTCGTTGCCGAGGGTTCAGAATTTTGCCAGAAAATAGAGATCTACCTCTCATGAATTCAACTTTTTTGTATCTTTTGAGTTGTTATCCAGACTCTTGGTGTGCTCATTGTCTTTGTTTAGCTCACTGCTACGGTTGCATTGGTGGCTGGTTTTGTTCCTTTCGTCTCTGACAAAGCTTCTCCTTTAACTCTCTGTGAATTTTTTCCACCCACGCTGATGGAACATTTCCTGATTACATTCAGATGGTTCATGCCTGGAATTGCACCTTCTGCAAGACACCAGGGGTGGTTTTGTCACTGATGCTACAGTTTTACCTGGAACTCTAGTACCAAGGTTGTAAATCAGAGGAGAATTTTGACCCTGTAATGCATTGAGGTGAAATTAGTACAACAGGAGAAATCTGTATGTCCTTTTATAAATTAATGCAATATATAATAATAGTTCAGATGTAAGGGGTTTTTAAAAATTTTTGTGCTTATTCTACTTTCACTCAAAATACACAATTTAGAGTTTTTGAGTTTCTGGAATCTTGGCATGAAAGTTTGCTAGAGAAAGTTGTTGCACAAAGACCATTCTCTGCCCTGGATATTGGGACACATTGCTTGGTTTGCTGACAGCTTTGATTTGCATTACAGGGAAAGCTTTCATGCCTTTTCTGGGGAGTGAACATGACCAGGTACCTGTCTGAAGGGTCTGTCTGCTCACACTCATGGAGTAGAGAAAAAAAACCCAGGAGGAGTTTGGGTCTGTGTTCACTTTCAGAGCTACAGAATCACCTGGACTGCAGACATGGTGGGATAGCTCACACAAGAGCAGCACAGTGTGTGCACAAGATTGTCAGAAAGTTTGGACCAGGACAGGATAAGGAG
The DNA here is from genome assembly GCF_001522545.3 of Parus major. Classification (NCBI taxonomy): domain Eukaryota; kingdom Metazoa; phylum Chordata; class Aves; order Passeriformes; family Paridae; genus Parus; species Parus major. Next base: position 68,554,556 of record NC_031773.1, on the reverse strand, counting down.
AGTTAATTTTCATGTGAGTGAGGTGGGGGAGTGCACGGAACTCTCCTCTGACGAGCCAAATGAGACCTTATAGGTTAGGGAACATTCCAACAAAATGGATGTACACAAGTCCATGGGACCTTATAGGGTGCACACATGAGAGCTGAGGGAGCTGTCCCAGTCATCATGAGATCACTCTTGATTATTTCTTTAATTAGTTTTGACATAAAGCATAATTCTGTACCTGAAATGACAACACTGTACCAGCTATTAAGAAAAAACGAGTCCTACCCCAGCCAAAACCAGGACAGAGGTATGGCAATAGAGGGTTTCCTGCAGACTGGAGCGTGCTGTTGTTTTGTCCTTTGTAGTGTGAAAATGAAGTGATGCACTTCATAATACTGGAAGAAAAATTAAATTCAAGAATGCCCTCAGACTGGTAATCAGAAGCTGAATTTTGCTTGGTTTTCAAAAAATCAGAACATAATAAACATTGTATGTTAAAACAAAATCAGTATAATCTAGAGAAAAGCAGGCTTGTTTTTCCTGCAAGGTTTGCTAGTTTTGATTTTGCTCACAGAAGTTTCTGTGGGGATGAAAAGGCAGCTCTGAGTCATTCTTGTTTGGACATAATACCTGCTGGTTTGCCATTCTTTTTGGGTTGATGTCAGTGTTACAAAAGTGGTCAATAAACAGCATGTCATGAATGCCTTTGGTGTTGTCACTGCCTTTTTGAGTGTGTAAGGCAGCTCTGAACAAGATTCCTTAGAGCAAAGCAGAAACCTTGGCACATGTGCTGATGGTCAAACACGGAAGGGATGAAGTGGCAGAGAGCAGATCCAGCACAAACAGAGATCTGGGACATCAGGCTCTCTCAAAAACATTTGCAAGGACAAATTCCTCCCAGGGCTTGCTTTCAGAACTGAGTGGGAGTCTCTGCCTTGTACTCATGAAGTGACTGACACCAGCATCTCTCAGGTCCTGCTGAGTTTCCACCTGCACATTCAAATATTCCCTGTCTTACCTGGGAAAAAAACATGAGACTTGACTCACTGTACTTGGCAGGTAGATCACACACATTTGCCTTGGAAGTTCTCATCTTGAAGGTTAATTGATAGGATTGGGACTGATTTTTTGAATTGTTTGCATTTTAATGTCTTAGATTTTCTACATGTTACTATATATTGGTAAAGGTTTGAGGGTTTTGGTAAAGTAGATGTGAAATGCTTTTAATTTTTACCCAGCAACACTCAAATATACATGATTAAACCCCAGGTATGCTTCCATTTGGGGCCCTGTAGTTGCCCATAAAAGCACTAATTTGATATACTAATTTCCCTTATCTTTCAGAGGAACAGAATACTCTGTGACCAGTCTGATATTTTAGTAGCTGGCATCACATAACATCTGTTAGCAGTAGTAAAACACCAAATGATGATGTTCAACTCCATACTTTTAAACTTGACTGAAATTCCTGTGTTACTGCAAACTACAGAAGTGATGAATTTGTAGAATGCACACCTTGATTTAGAAGATGTTGTGGGGAGAACTTGAATGTGCAGGTATATATATTGCAAGGAATGGTGACACCTAGTATTTTTACCATTTTCTTTGCCTTCTACACCATTCTTCATTCATGGTTAAAATGCTGTATTATGTGGCATGTGAAATTATGTTGATTTCAAGCAGCTGCACTTAGTCATTTGGATTGAGTTTTTTAAAAAAATTCCTATAAAGCTACAGACAAAATTCTGATTGGTACTTGCTGACTGAGAGTACTCAGTTTAGTACCATTGGCACTTATACCAGTTTCTTGGTCTAGGACTCAGCAGTGTTGAACCCCATGACTTAAATGATTTTGTTGTCAGGATAGTGACCTACTTATGGGAGATTACTTTTTAACTTTCTAGAGGCATGGAGTTATTGTAAATGTGAGATGACAATCAGTAGTCTTATTCCATCAGAAATTGATCTTTAAGCCTAGATATCACTGTTGGATTGCTGAGGTTCTCATGCAAAGTTTGGTGGAAATAATTATACGAAATTTGAAAGAATTTAATTAGTACAAAACACTTAAAAGGGTTCAATCTAATATTTATAAAGAGATTATTTTTCATTATTATTCAAAATTTACAGTATGATTTGGAGCTTTGAAATCTTTGGTAATAATTTTACAGTTTGTCAATCCTATTCAGACTTCTGGGAAAGTTAAGTGTCTCTTAGGTTAAAGACTTATTTTACTCAAGACCACTAAGAGTCTTATTTTAGCCCTTTAAGGCTGATGTTATGGTCTTTGTTGCCTCTACTTCAGTTTCAGGACTTTGTAATTCACCCAAAGCCCTTAACAGAGGTTTTTAGTGAAATCCTTACACAAACTTTGTAGTGGAGAAAAAAAAAAAAGTCTCTTTTACTATTGAGAGTGAGGGAGCTATTGGAAAGAATACATAAGAAACAAAAGAGAAAGCTCTAATCACTCAAATGCTCTTCCAGGATAAGGAGTCAGCAGCACTGTGCTCACAGTGATAAGATAGAAGATGACTGACACCTTTGGAAGATAGGGAGGAAAGGATGGGATGCTCTGAGCTTTGCAAGAGAAAATTCTTTTAAGGCTGAGAATATTCGTACAGACATCATTCTTTATTTTAACACATTGCTCTGTTTTGGGGAGAGACTCTGAGCATTCATGTGGGGTTTTTTTCCCAGATATAATTACCCTGCTGACACAGTAAACACTTTCTTCTCTCAATAAAATAATCTGTCCAACAAGCTGTTGGCAGGATGGAAAATGCTTTAGAATACATCCAAGCTACATCTCTTTTTGCAATGCAATTGCATTGTTGCAGGTGGTTGCTGGTAGTTCATCATTCCTTTGGACATAAAAGCCTTAAAAATTTATAGAAAAATACAGCTTTTACATTTAGGACTATCATCAAGGGGAAGGACTCTGTTCTCCTTGGTAGGTTCTTAGAAATATATTCAGGACTGTAATTGTTAGTGGAGCCGCAGTTTGTTGTCTCTTGGCACCTCACTTGCTCAAACTGGATGATTAAAAAATAAAAATGCTGCTTCTCTCTCCTTTCTGTAGGTCTGGAAGCACCTTTGTGTCAGGTGTTTCCCCTGCCAGCCACATGCAGCTTCCTACCAGCTCCAGGAATTCCTACCAAAATCCTCTTTGTTCTACCCTGCCTCTCTTACCCTGAAGTTGTTTCCCCAGCTGTGGTGTAAATACACCCTGTAAATATGTAGCACTTAGGAGAAGGGTGTGGGAGAGTTTTGGGGGAGAAACAAAACCTGAGGTTCATTCCAGCAGCAGCTTTCAGGGGTGTGCAGAAAGTTTGCTTTAAGTTTCTATCAATTGCCTGCAAGCAACAAAAGCAGAAAAACAAGGACACTTTGGAGCTGATCTTTTTTGTTACTAATCCAATAAAGTTACTGTGTGTGTGTATCTTGCCTGAAGAGAGAAGTGGGATGATTCACAGTGCTAAAAAGAGGAATAAATACTGAAATTCTTTAGGAGAATACGTCTATGTAACTCTTCATTGTAAATTACAATTATGGAGCAGAGTCTGAATGCTTTTATTTTTAACCATGAAGGGTTGACAGTGTGTTATGTAACTTCAAAATATTGCCCTCACGCTTTCCTCGAACATCTTACTTAAAATCCAGGAACAAAAGCATATATAAAAAAAGAAGTGCTTTGTGTTGTGTGCTCTGTAAACATCATCAGCCTGGGCTGAATATGCAGTGCTGTGTAGTGTTGCTATCACTGATGCATTTCTGCAATCAAAATTTTTCCCTTTCACAAGATGAAAAGATATTTTCTTAATGTTCATTGCAGTGTATTAAGACATTAGTGCTCAGATCCTTTCAGTGAATTAGAGCCAGCACTGTCATTCTATTTTCTCATCAGATGAAATAATCGTTTATCTGAAATTGCATTACCTTCAGAACAAACAAAGAAGGGTATGGGCTCAAGCTTTGACAATCAAGGCTTACTTTAGATAATGCAGTTAACCACTTGAAATAGCAGAGTGAGACATCTGAGACATTGCCACGTAGCAAAACAGCACAAGATGGGCAAGGCTTTTGACTTGTTCTACAACACTGCATGTCTATTTTAAGACAAAACCTAAAGCAAAGGTCAGTCTACTTGTGATAAACTTTCAGGCTGACTTTGCATTAGTAGTGAGAGAGACAAGAAAATGTTAAAGAAAAATAAGAACATTTTCCTGCCTTTTTAAAAATTTTTTTACAGAGCCACAGATGTTTGTGGCACTCTACAGACAAATAAAACAACAGGTCCTGACACCGAGGAATTAATATTACAGTGAAATGTTACACAAAGGGATAACAGTATTCACAGGGATATTGGAGGGAAATGTTTTCACTGCAGTGAACTATCTTGAAATGTGTTTATTGCACACATTTTGATGTCTGTCTAATAAAATGTCAAAGCAAAGATATGCTTAATACTGTAACTGGTGTCCCAGAATGAGGGTTGAGTTGGAGGTCACTGATGGAGAGATGCCTGAGAAATTTAGAGCCATCAGGTGTCTGAAGATGCAGAGATGGAAGACTGGATCTGGGGGAAAATTACAAGCAACAGGCAGGGCATGGTAGGAAAAAACATGGATTCTGTTTGAGTATCACTGTAGGTTCCTGAAGTTTTCATTGTGCTTGCCAACCTGTGGAAATAGACCCATGCAAGAGTAACCAAAGACCCCATTCACTTCCAGCCTCCTATGAAAAAGTGTCTGTGTTCTCTCCCAGTTTCTTTTGAGTGAAAAGGATCCTATGGATTTTGAGTGAAGGGATAATCTGCTCCAGGTGGTGGAAGTGACTGAGCAGTCAGTGCAGGCAAGCAGAGAGCAGGAGACAGCGATGGCCTGGTTCATGAAGGGAGCATTTAGACCATTTGGCCTCTGTGGAAATGAGAAACTTAAGCAAAGTGGGAAAATTTTGCAGAAACAGCTTGCTCTGCTGATCACATCACCCAAACTTTAGAGCACTCTGGATTGGGGAAAAGGTGTTTTCTTCCAGACAATTTGTAATGGGGCTGTTCTCTGGGTGTTGTGGCGGTAAGCATGAAATGTTTTGTTGGAGATGTTCTGCTGAGCCCTCTGTGAGTTTCATGACTAGAACGTTCTTGCTACTTTTCCTGGTGAAACAAAACAACAGGGAATATTTTCAAAGAAAGTTTGATTTTTACTTGTTCTCCAGGATCTGAAATAAACTGTGTTTGTAGAAAGGAAAATCTTCTGCAGAGACCTGCTGTTTCTTGGAAAGACCATTTCCTGTTTGAGTGTCTTGAAAGAGACTCCACCACGACGTGTAGTTTGCTTATTTTCTTTTGAATCCAAATGCATGAAGATCAAAGATTGAATTCAATTTCTGAACGACTCCTGGAGTATTTGAACCTGGCCAGAAAGAGAGTGGTATTATCAACTGGCAGAATTTTACGTAGCGTGAAATTGTTAGTGTTTGTCATCTGCTTAGCAGTACCTCTGTATTGAGATGGAGTAATGATTGTATCGAAAATAAAACTCTGAATTTAAGTGGACTATGAAAGGCTTTGGGAACTGTCTGCCAGATGTAGTTCAATCAAAATAGGGATATTCATCAGCTTTAGGGGGCTATCGTTCAGATATGTGATTTTTCAGACTGGAGTGCTGAATTGAATATAAAAACATTGCTATGGATGTGCTTTTTCCAAATACATTTTGAACTCAGGGATCTTTTAATCCTGATTTTTTGCTTCTTTTTGGTTTTGTTTTTTAATCAATCTGCCTAGAGATGCTCCTGAAGATTTTGGGAATGAAACAATGAGCTTTGCTTCTTTGATAAGCTAAATTTTTGAGTAAATAATTTTAGCTATTTTAAAACTTATCTGAATAAATTTAGGGTGTCAAGTGAGAGCTGGAATTCATATTGTGTGATGCTGAGGGGTGTTTTTTCTTAACTAAGAATAATAACAATGTACCAAATCTATTTCACTGTATTATAACAAAGATAATGTCTAGAGAAGGTCAGTTGCTTCCTCCTCCACGTGCAAAGGAAAATGATACTTTCCTGACTCAATCCTGAATTCCTTAATCAGTTTGCACTCGGTCATTATTTAAACAGACACTTTACTGACTTCACATTGACTGAAGAAAGAATGAATCAGAATGTCAGAACTTGTCCCTCGAGGCTTTTTTTTGTGGTAATTTAATACAATGAAAGAATATTTTGGAGATAATATTTAGGAGAGACTTCCATTGGAAGAGATGATGTGATTTTGAAGTGAAGAAAGAACAGTTAGCTGCCACAGAGTCATTCTCAACAACAATTTGCATAACAATAAATAGTTTACACTTCTATAAGTCCTTTCAGCCAAGGATCATGAAATGCTTTAAGAAAAGGCCACATATTTTCCTCACCTTGCAGATAAGAAATGGAATTAAATAGCATTTGAAGCACAGGTTGAAAGTCTCAAATGAAGCAGGCATGTCCAAGTTCATAAATAAACTTTCTTTTTAAACTGCGAGGCCATCCTGCCAATCCTTGTGACACTTCTTTTTAGCACACAAACTTCAGCAGATTGCAGTGAGATTTTTCTAAACTGACAACCATTTGGGCTTTATGGGTGGCTGGTCTTAATTAAGCAAATTTGCAACCCTTGCACAAACTGAGATTTAGGTCTAGTTGGTAATTATATCTTTTCATTGATGACAGGGCAATCATCAATTCTGTTGGCTGACTGAACAGATTCACACTTGGCTGTTAGCTTGACCTCTCTATGTGAGCTGATTTTTTCCTTTTTATTTTTTTTTTTTAGGTTTACTCATGAGTCTTTTGATACATATTTTATGAGTTTCATCTCTTCACACACAATTTAATTTAGTTAAATATTTCAGTCGCTAATTTCCACACCAGAAAAATTGCATAAATTATATTTAAGAATGGATGAATCTGAGTCTGTCAGAAAAGTTAAATTCTTGCTGCACACTTCCATTCTCCTTCTAAGTAACTGCACAGCGCTGGATTTGAATGGACATTTTGATGTTCAAGTTTGTGGCTCAATATTAAAGACAGGATCTCTGTCTTCCCATGCCAGCAAAAATTAGGAGTCAAAATTTCAGCCTAAACTCAGCAATATTGTGCATTTGAAGTCTATGGGAATGCATGAGAACAGATTTGCCTTCCCTTCTCACTATTAGCATCCTTTAGCTCCACTCTTCCTTCTGAAAAGCATATTATATATCTTGGGTTCATGTTCTCCCAGCTCTCATTTTTTTGGTGGTTACTTACTGTTACTCTTTTATTGCCCTCAGTTCTCTCACATTTGTCTTCCTCGTCCACGTAACATCATAATATCTTTGAGACATGGAGTGTCTCAGCTGATGTAGAAATATGATCCTCAGAGTGATGGGAATTGAACTTCCATAAGTACTCTTGGTGGCAAAAAGATAAAGCTTCAGGGAAAATAATAATTTCTGCATCTTGGGTGATACATTACAGACTAAAACTTTAGCAAAACCTATTCAGGAGAGTACTTAAGCATTTGTAAGGCTGCTGCATAGGTCTAAAATTAATTTTCTTAAGCACTTTTCTGTATCCAGGCCCTGAATTGTATTCTGTTGCTGTGTGTTTATGTTTTCAAACGAAGGCTGCATGAAAATGCAAGTTTTCATTACTGTTATTCATTGTTATTTGGCAATCTGCACAGGGAAGTCACTGGAGAAATAAAAGCCAAAGGGATGGGTAAAATGGCATAATTGACAAACACTGAGAGAGCCCCACTGAGACTAAATCTCATTAACATTGTTGTAGGGCTGGACTGGGTAATCTCCTGATTTCCATCTAGCATGGAGGAATAGTTGTCATGTACATTAACATGAAGAATCCCAGCTATGCAGCTTAAATATTTTCTTTATTAACCTTTGAGAAGGTCTATTTGTGCTTTCTATTGTTCACTTGTACCCAGCAAAGTAACAACGAGGAAATCCCTTCTTAAAAACAATAAACTTCAAGCAAGGATCCCTCTTCATCCCTGTGGAGGTTTTTGAAGTTGGAGACAAACTTTGTTCTGAAGCCAAACTGAGCTGTGCTGGACCCACACACCAATAATGGCTCTTTGGTGTTGTTTTGCTATCAGTTTTATGAACTTTAAAAAAATTAATTGCATTGGCTATAGGCAAGGTTGCAGCATCTTGATGTGGCTGTGTGGTTTAGCTAATCTGATGGATGATATAATTCACAACGATAGAAGAATTTTGCCATTCAGTCATGTAAACAAGGACCCAGTGGTTTGAAATGTTAAAACAAAACAGATCAGTTTTGAAGTAAAAGATCAATGACACATCTGGATATCAACTGGATGTAGAATTTATCACACAGATTTTGATTCTGCCTATGCATGAATATAAAATATGCGTGAGAGATCCTCCAAGACTCACAAACACAAATCACTTTGTCATTAGATAAGCATTAGAAGTCTGCATTCAATTCAGAGATTTCACATCAGATTAGGTTATTCTTAGGGAGCTGATAGTATCTGGGATTAGGCATACTTTTTCATTTGTAGAAAACTGAAAAGAAACACTCATTCATCATCAGAGAGTATGGCTTCTGTGGACCTGGATTATTATATAAACCTACCAGAAATTAATTCACAAAGGATGCCTGCAGAATACTGCCACAGGAAATGAGGACCAAGGAGACCTTCTGCATGGTTCTGTCAAGTTAGGGATGCCAGGAATCAAAACAACACACATCCCTGCTTGTTTTCATGCATGCAAATAGAGAAACTGCTAAGCAGACCTTTAGGTTTTAACATGATCTCTGCCAGGTTTTATTTATCTGTTCCTCTCCAGTTTTCAGGTAGTGTCTTGAGGTGGCTGCTATGGTAACTTTGGATCGAAAGCCAGCATAATTTTTTTTTAAAGATTTCCCTTTTCCTTTGCCATTCTCTCCATATTTTTACTAGAGTCATATTCCAGAATTCTATTAATAAATAACTTAAAGGACTTAATTTAAATTATGGGTTGTTGTTTTTCTTTTTTTTTTTTCTTTTGTTTTTAAGTGAGAATTAACCAGGCCAATAAACAGCTGGATAAATTAATCCAGATGGAGGAAGGTGAGAGACAGAAAAGCTCACTGTACACCTCCAGTGATGTGTTGCTGTGACATTATTGGAAACCACTTCAAACAGGGTCTTTTCAAAGGTCTGCAGTAAAAAGATGACACTAAGAATCAAATTTGCAGATCACAAGGCTGTCAGTAGGGTCTGTATGGCACAAGCTCCAAATGGCAGTTTACAGGATTGATTTGAACTGACCTTTACTAACTCAATAAGTTTAAAAGCAGTTGTGTTAGCATCTCCTCATTTGAAGATATCTAATAAATAAATAATAATATTTAAAAAGCTGTAAATGCTCTCTGAAAGCTGATAAAACTGAGAGATTAAATAAAACAAAATTTTGCTAAAAGGGATTCCCTTAACAGTTAGATTTTGGGGGGTGAACAAGAGAAATAATCCTAACAATATATTTGTTACTTGATAATTTAAAAATAGATGCTGATAAATTTAAACCTGCACTTTCCACTACTGTATGCTCAAATTAGCATGAAATTGAATTGCCTTTTTCCTGCCTCTGTTTATTCTGTATTCTCCACAACAAGACTCTCTTAGTCAGGAGTAACTTGTCTCATAATGTTTTCCTCTCTGTTGTACAAGTTCTACCCCACTTCACAATGAGGTGGAATTTGCTCTGGTTCTCATCTGGTACCAGAAGGACTGGAAAGACTAAGCCATATTTATTTTGGTTTTCATATAGCTATAAGACCAAGACAACTGTGTCCCCAGTCATGACAGCTTCATTTATGTTTCTGCAAAACTTTCTGGTTATTATTTGATCTGGACTTCAGAAGCAATTATTAGGAAAGGGCAGGAAGACTGTCTCCTGCCCCATGAGATGTTGCAACATTTAAAATATTGGCTCAATCTGTAGATGGACATCTGTTTCAAAGAAAGGAATGATGCTCCTCCTAGAGCAGTAGGGCAGGGACTCATTTTCCATGATAAAGTCTGTGCTTACTGAAGCAGTTTTAAACATCCCACTTTGTTTAGAACATGAGTTCTCTTTTACTTATTTAGATTCTCTCCCTGCCAAACTGAGCTTGGTTAAGCCATTCTCCTTTTTTGGGTACCTGTCTTCGTTGATACAGGCATAGGTGTTCATTTGAAGTCCTCACTTCAATTTATCAACATCTCTCAGGAAAAAGCCAATAGATATATACCAGAAAAATCTTTCTGCTGTAGAAAGATTTCAGAGATACTCTAGTTGAAACATCTCTCTGGTGTCACACTTTGGACAGGACTCTTTGTCTCAGAAGATGCAGTCTTCTGTGTAATGGACATCATAACACCTACCTGCCTCATATGGAACTTGTGGGGGTGAGGGAATTTATGTTTGTGCCTTGCTGGTTTTCTTCCTAAAGCTAAATGCTGCCTGAGAATGAGAGTCCTGACCTTGAAATTGGATGTAGTACTGTTATAGGCAAAACTTATCACTGAGAAAATGCGCCAACCCTCTATTTATCACTTACCCAGCTGTTCTGCTAAATTACAGCTCCTTTAAAATTACACTCTAATTCATCAATAATTCAGCACTGAAGTCTTATGAAGAAAACACTAGATGCCATTTTGAATAGCTCCACTATCAAATGATAAGCTATTCAGAGGGGAGAGTGGGAATACTGCTGAGGTGCCGTGTCTCTGTTACCAAGGGAAATTCAGTTTGCATTAGAGAAAGCTACAACACAACAGGGCTCAGGAGACTGTTTCACAACAGACCTTTGGTAGACACAGAACAGAATGACAGGAGGGGAGAGGCAAGCCTGTGGGGTAAATATATCGATGTGATCTTCTTGCAGCTTTGCTGGCTTATCTGGGTATTTAAAGCCCACACAAGCCAAGCAGATCAATGTCTCACTCATGGCGCATGAGCGCGGCGCTCGGCATCGCTCCAGCCTCGCCAACGCTGCTCTTAGTCAGGGTGTGCTAAACAGATGTGTGTGTGCTATCCCCTGCCCTGGCAGCCAGGGTTAACCCTTTTGGGGTGCCTGGCACAGCTCAGGGGGCTGCTCCTGAGCCTGTCTAGAACATTTGGTTTTTTATGGACCTTTTCCTGCTCATCCTGCAGTGCTGGAGAGGGGTGGGTGCAGCGGCGCATTTCTTCTTTTTCATTTTTTTTTCCTTCAGAGTCATTTCAGTAGCACTCAGCATCTTGGAAAACTGTCCTCTCTCTGCTGCTCCCTTTTTCTCTGTGTGTTCTACTGTGTGACAGAACATTTGTAATGACACAGCCAGACAGAAGCTGGATGTATGCATTAGTGCTGCAGCAGCCGTGGGTGAGACAGTGCATGGTAAATCATGGTTAAATCAAATGGATCATATCAGTGCAAATGAATTAACTTGTACAGTCATTCATCTGCCTTCATTTTTGCTTTACACTGAAGTTCTGATGGGCTTTTAAGCTTAAATATAGTTTTGAGAAACATCCCAATATGCTGTAAATTTTCTTCTAATGAAAAGATATTTGTGAGAATGAGAGGGCTTTGGTCAAAAATACTTGATGTTTGTAGCTCCATCCTTTTGTATGATAGAAGATGAAGAAACCTTCTCGCAAAACAGATTTTATGCAAAATATCTGACCCTTGGAACCCACTCAATTCCCTGCAACACTGAAAATCAGCACTGAGGTGGAAGCTGCACCACCCATGACTTGTACAGGTCTGGGTGCTCCCATACAAAATTTGACATCAATCAGAAGACAAAATTGTCTGTTTTTAAGTCCTGGTTGTGCTTGCTTTTCCACTTGATCCTGGTGATACTGGTCTTCTGTCAGGCATGTTCTCCTCCATGCCCTCCCCTTAGCTCCCTGAGTTTTTTAGATTTATCTACCTCCTTTCACCTTATGCTTCTGGGGGGATTGGCTTGTTGTTCCCTTCCTTGAGGACAGCATCCTTTAGAGTCCCTGGATTGGGTAACAGATACCCTTCTTTCTCAGGGACCACCTTGTAGCTCTGAAATGAGCTGCTCTGTGCAGGTGCTATTCATCCCTTGATGGGAAAAACTCACTTTTGCCTCAGAATCTCGGTCCACTACCAATGTCAGCTGTGGTTATTTATATGTGGTAATGCTTAAGAACAGCAGCCCTGTCCTGTCTAGACAATCATTCTGATGCCAGCAGAATTAGAACACTGCTCTTACGTATAAAGCACTCTCCATTTCTTGTTTTATTCTGTTTGTTTAAACAAGGAATCATTTAAACATTAAAATTCAATAGTACTAAATAAATAACGTAGTTTTAAAATGCAAACAGATTAAAAACAAAGGCAGTGTCCTACTATCCCCCTCTCTCTTACACATCCACAGGCTCAGAAGGGAAGCTGGGAAAGACACTGCATTAATAAACATAAAGCCAGAAGTAATCATTAAATAAATATAATTTTAAAAATCCCCTTGATATTTAAAAAATGCTGAAGGCTTTTGTTTAATAAAAAATGGCTAGGAATATGGGATGAAATGGGTACTGTAGAACAGTGAGTTCCCCTAGCAGGAAATCAGCCACAATAAAGCACATTTCAACAGGCAGCAGCAGAATCCCCGCAACAAGGATGCTGCCAGGTCAGTACAGAGGTTTCTGTGCTCTGAAGGGTCTTTCCAGCTGGGGTTTGAAACCCTAGTGAAAACACCAGTCTGAGCAACCCCCAGAAAGCACTCAGGGCAGACTAAATCTGCTGGCTCTTTGTGGAACAGGGGAGCAGATGGGCTAATCCATCCTGAACAAGCTGCGAGCCTGGGAGCTGCAGCATCTCAACCTTCCCGGCCACGTGGTGACCAGGGCACGTGTTGCTGCTGTGAGGTCGCAATAAGTGAGGGCCTACCACAAATGTAAACCATGCAACAGGAAAAGCATTTCCAGTCATATATTCACATCTCTTTCCAGGGAGAGACAAAATTGATGGCAGGATTCAGCTCGCTTGCTCTCAGCTTCTGTGAAATGTTGGGCCACAAAGGAGGGAGCCAGGAAGGGAAGTGGTAAATTGTCTAGCTCCAAAGTGATGTGTTGGCCTCATATGCTCAAATCATCAGAAGCTTTAAAGAAAATAATACCTGTTTTAAAAGAAAATAATACCTCTTTTTACACATACTGAAGGTTATAGAGTGGGAAGTATTTTCCAGATGCACACAATGTGAAATCTTTTGGGAATAAGACTCAGAAGCAGCTCCTTTTTCAATTGAAATAGCTGACAGATCGATCTGAACAATGGCATATATAACAGCAGCTTGTGCAAAAGTAGCAGGGCTAGCTTTAAAAGTGAATATCTTGGCTGGCAGAAGCTCCTTGATCACAGCAGCACAGAGTTCAGCCCAAGCTAACTGCCCCAGTGTTTTCAGAGTGTCTCATGGAAGCTTTGCAGTTTGTTTGGCACCCTGGGATTCCCAGCTGTGCTGGTGGCAGAACATCTGGAAGCTGTGTTCAGGCATAACATGTGGGAACGTGGCTGTTCACAGGCTTTGCACCACTTGTGAGTGGGATCTCCACATATTCAATCATCCCCTCAGCAAATCCAACCGAGTTTGTATCATTCACTTCTCCTCCTGTGACGCATAAATCGGAATTTTTTGCAGTTACCGTGAGCTCAGTTGTAGCATTTGAGTTTGGGAATCCAAAGTTCTTCTACATGAATGTGTTGGTGGTATTCCTGGCATCATATAGGCAATACTTGATAATGAAGAGCATTTTTGCTCATAGATGGTGTGAATCCAGAACATTCATTTTTTATAGACCTTTTACATCTAATTGACTTTTATTGTACCTAGGAAATGGAAATGCATTAAAGAGCATTTCCATTTCACTTATAAGACTAATAGCCAATTTTCCATTCAATGTCTTTTGAGAATTCTTAATTACTTTCCATAATTAGGTATTGGGAGTGTAAACAATTATATGAGATTATAAGGGCTCTTTTTTAATACATATTAGACTGTAAATATATGAATGTCATGTTGCTGCAGCAGTGTTTCCTGTTTGTATTTTTGCATTGAATTTTACTGTTGTAATTGCTTTTCCTCATTCAGTTCTGCATAATTTCTTAAAAGGTAAAGTATTAAAAAAATCTAATAGTCTCTAACACTTGTAAATTATGTTGTCCCCAGAATTTTTAAGGAACCCAAAGAATATTGAAACCCTCCAAAGGGAAATCCCAGTTTTTAGTGTAGAACGGTTACTGTTCTGTAGCATCTGGAGACAACACAACCCATATTTTTCCTGAGTTTTGTCTTTTTGTCTTCCCCCTAAAAATTCCCCTAGAAAGTTCACACTGCTGTGCTTTGCAAAACATTACTGACCAGAAAGTTCTGCAAGTGGAGGAATATCTATTTTACCCCCCAGAGCAAAGCCAGGTAAAAGCAGAGCTATCTCAAGGTGGATTTTATTGATTTGCAGGTTTAATATTATTTGGTCTATTTGAATTGATGTAATATTTGTCAAAATTTGAGTATTTCATTTGGAATGACAGTGGCTCTCCTTTCTGATATTCATTGTGCAGTTAGTGGGTATTTTGTGACCATTTGGTATCCAACCTCACCTGTATTCCTCATGTGAGCTGTCAAGTGGAAGGCTTGGCTACAAATCTTAGATTTGCAGTACTCACCTCTGCTCATTTTGAAGGACTACTCAGCCCATCCAGTCCATCCCATTGAACAGATCACCTGGGCTTTGGAGCTGTAGGAAAGGAACTGGAGTAAGTGATCAGATAATATTTGGACAGCCACATGATACCACTTGGTTCTGAAGGACGTAGTCAGCTGTAGGAAGGAACAAATTAGCTCCAACAAGTCTTAAATTGGACTTGATGGGCCACAGAGACAGATCTTTGTCCCAAGGTACTTGAAATTGTTGCTGTTGCTTTATAAGTTATCCTGAAACACGTGCTTTCATCAAATTTCCCCTGGTGTCATGCTCCTCTTCCAGCTCTGGTTTCCACAGGAGTTATTAGGCCATGAATGGGGAAGACTTTGTGTCCCATGATGGATGGGCCTGTACAGTGTGCAAAGCACATGATATATCACAATTCTCTTCCATTTTTCCCCCTCAACTTCCTTCTGCTGTAAGAGTTCCACCACATTTCCCTACAGTTAATAACACATTTTCAATGCTGCAGGCCCTACTTGCAGCAGGAATAAGACTTCCTTTAGGGTTTGAACTTTTTCTTTTTATTATTATTATTATTATTTTTGGTTGAAAGAGCAGTTTTAGTGTCAGCAAGTGGCTGTTCCTGTGATGTTTTCGATATGCTGCTAATCTTAAGTGGCTGAGGGCCTCCTGTGCCGTGGGTAGCACACTCAGCTTCCATTGATTATTGAGGATAATCAGTGCCCTGCAGGACAGGCTGCCAGAAATGCTCCAGAAAACAGGAGCTCACAAGGGCAATCACAGTGCTAATGAAAGCAATAGGTGGCTGTCTGTGAAACACAGTTTTTTTCCTATTGAGTTTGTCTTGAGAGATTATAAAAAGGTTTTTCCTGAATTAAGTGTGTATAAGCAGGAAAAATAAAAGGAGCAGGAGAGAAGATTATTCATATTTCAGGTTTCTGTTCTTAAACTGCAATGCTAGACCTGCTCAAAGGAAATGTCACTGGAGTTCTTAGACTGGACATAGAGGAAAGAACATTTTCCTGTTGGCTAATAGCACGATTATCTTTACTGACATAATCTTAAAAAATCCCCCAAACTCAGCTTGGGGTAGGATGAAAAATTTCTAACAAGATTTCTGGCATGTCAGTAATAGGTATAGGAAAAAATACATTTCAATATGGAACATTTAACAGCCTTGAACTCGATGTACTGACAGGAGTTTTGCCACCTGTGGCAGCTTTTTTGCCCAAGTGGTGAAGTGGTAGAATGGTGTAAATCTAACACTGAAGAAAATCTTTTTTAGGATGGATCTAGAGGGTTAAATAGAGCTAATGACAGGAAATTGTAACAGGGAAATTTTAGACCTGAGGAGAATGGATTGTGGAATAGAGAAATGGTGGGACATTTTGGTGGGACATATTGTTGACATATTTAAATATAGACTGGACAAAATGTAAATAAATGTACAATAGGGAACAATTTGACATTGTACTCAAGGAGATGGAAAGGGTGCAGTAATGACTCTTTCAAAAAGAACTGTCAGATTCTCAATATAATTCATTGTGAACTTTATTTCACTTTCAGTGTGTTTATATTTAATATAAATACAACAACATTTCACTTATTTAATAAAGGAAGTTTTAATCTTTATTTTTCCTCCCCATTCAAATCCTATACTTTTATATTCAACTCCCTGTCCTTGGTTGTCTTGTAGGGTGTAGGGTTTTCTGCTGACTTTCATCTAGTGAGTGCATAAAGAGTGGTAATTTAATTTTTTGAACCTTAAAGGCACTAACCAGGTTTAGTAAATTATCCTGGAGAAGGGAATGGTGTTCAAATACGATGCTATGAATCTGAAAACCTGCTGGAACTGTGGAAGGCAGGAATGTTTATATGGAAGCAGTCAAGTTAGATTTTGCTCTTGATATTTTCTGTTCCTCCTGTCAGTATCCCACAGCCATGAATCACCAATACTGAACTGCTGAAAACAATCAGCACTATCAAAAACGTAATTTTTAATTTGCAGTCAAGGCACAGTGCAGGAGTAGTGGAGCTGCTGTAAGGAAAAGATACAGTCAAATGAATATGTCTTTTATATGATTGAGTTGTGTTAATTTAGTTCATCCTTTTAAACTCAAGCAAATCTTCAGAAAATGGTGTTTGCTTTAGTATAACATGTTGAAAGATAATTAATGGTCCTTGACATAAAAGTTCCAGGTCAAGTGTAAGAACTTACAAATCTAGGAAAAATTGTCTTTCCAGTGACATATAAAAATAATTTACATTTGCTACTGATTTTCCTCCTGGAGGAGGTCCAGCTGTTTTCAAGCTACCACACTTGTGACAAGATCTTCATTTCTCACTAATGGGAATTTATTGTTTATAAATTGTTGGTATACAAAGTGTCCTTGACATTCCATGGATACAGGATCAGCCAGTCCTTGTCCAGGGGGTTTCCTTGCTAATAATGCACAGGGTGCAGCAAGGGAGACACTCCAAAATGAGGTCAACCCCTCTTAGGGTAACAACATTGTTGAGCCAAAGTAAAAGTCAAGTGAGAAAATATTTCACTCTGCTGTATCTGCCTCAGCTTTGACTAAAATGATTTTAACTTGAGCATATTCTTATTAATTCTCCTGCTGACATTTCATTTCTCAGCACATTCTTCCTGCTTCTCCCTTTCCTTCTGCTGGCCACCAATCTGGCCACTTCCCTTGGGGCAGAGTCCTTGTTGAGTAACACTACAGATCATAGGTGAAATCCAAAAGTGAGGAGCTCACAGCATTATAAGGTGTCCTTATTATTTTAATGTTCACCAGAATTCTGTGCCTATCTGGAAATATCTGGTTTGGAGGTGGGTGAGTTTATGAGCAAGCTGGTAAATTACAGATGATACTTAAGAACTTTATGGCAAATCAAAAATAATTACCTTTCTCTAGTATTGTATATTTTGAGATTCATAGACACAGTTCTTGGGAGGAAAATGTGTTCTCCTGTTCATCTATAATGTTCACTATCTCGAAATTATATATTGCAAAAACTTATGTATCTCTTCTATTTTTTAAAGTATTTAACTGGACTACATGATAGGAAACCTTGAAATTCTTATCAGAGGTTTGATAACATGATATTAAACCAAGAAACAAGATAAAGAAACATAGTATGACACTGAGGGTCTTCTTGAAAGAAGGGACCAGGTACTGCCATAGTTCAGTATTATAATCCCATTTATGGACAATCCCATGGAAGCAATGTAAACCCTATACTCAGTTTCATATTTCAATTTTTCTTTACAGCACTCTGTACATTTCTCATGGTCATACTTTTCTGTAAGAGGATATTAGATGAGATCCTGTGATTAAAAATAATGGTACTGAAGGGGTTTGACTTCCTTTAAACTGAGATGAGCATTAAAACATGACTTGGTTATCCTAAATGGAAGGAAGTGAATATTCAGCTCTCCCCCTTTCTCTGGAAGTGAGCATCCCATGCCTCAGTTCTACAGCAGAAGGAACATTTTTGTGTTGGAAGGGCTTTAGATCTGGAAACAATCAATAGTTTGTTAAACAGATATTTGATGTTAAACATCCCATTGATGATTGAGATAATGGCTCTGGTTTTCTCCTGGGGTGTTTCACACCGAGGGCTGAAGGAGGATCTGCCTCACCCTTGTCTCACCTACCTGGTGTGATTGATGCACTCAAGTGTGTGTCACCCCTGCAGCTACAAAAGTGCCATTTTGGTGAGGTTTGTAGGGTTTTCTACCTTGGCAAGCAGGGAGGCAGAGGAGGGATGGGGCAAGGGTTTGAGCTGCTCCTCAGCAAGTCTGGGGATCTGAGAGGGAGCACATCCCCCAGCACTTTCCTTTGGGAGCTGGTGATGGGTGAGTGCTGCTGGCTGTGGTTAGGAAGGGCAGGAAAATGGGGACATCCCAAATCCACAGAACTTTGTACCACACAAGGCAAGACTGAGCAGGAGGCTGTCTGCTGCTCAATAGTGATTTGTGTAGCAGGGACAGAAGCAAGTTGAGGAAAGAGTCGACAAAATTAAATGTTTTTTTTCTATTCTGCACTTTACATTCTTTCTAAAACAGAATGAAAGCAGCCAGCTCCTTGTGCCACCTCCTGTTCACCTGCCCTATAAATGTTTTTATTAAATAACCTAGATATATTAATGATATCAATTAAAAGTAAAGGAGGTGGAACAGAACTGCAACGTGTGAATTCCTTCGATGACGGGATGAGAGGCACCGACAGACCTACGGTGGATACTCAGTTTTGTTTTCCTTTTTGTACAAACTGCCATTTGTACAACCTTGTTTGAAAGAACCTGTGCTGGTCTCGAGAACCTCGTGCTTCCAGGCTTTTTACAGCACAGTGGTTGGGCACAGCTTTGCTGCATTCATATTTTCAGGCTGGCTGATGCTCAGTGGGAGGAGACAACCACAGCAAGGCCATCAACTCCCTCTCATTGGCATTCCACAGTCCATGTTTCAATTTCCCACCATTAAACAACAATTTGTAGCTCTGCATAATCTTTTATGGGGGATCTCAGGAAGTTTTATGAGTGTTGGATGAATGGATGGAGCCTCACAACACTCCTGTGAAGTACAGCTAGGTAAGAGCCATTATCACTGCTTTATGCAGGAGTAAGATAGGATGCTAAAGCTTGGGAAGATTGGGCTCTGAATTTCATCCCCAAATTGTGAAAGCACTATCTCTCAGCAAAGCAGACACCTGTTGGACCAGAATATTTGGAAAAGGCTGATATATACAGGTAACTTAAGCACAGTTTCAAACTAAAACCTTTTATTTTCAAGGTCATGCAGTGAGTTTAGTCAGAGTGAGGAAGAGAACTGATGTCTTTAGTCTGTGTTTTAAACCCAGAGCTTTTTATCCTTCTTGAAAGACTGAAATTAGCAGGAAAGTTGATATATCCCAGTGAGGATTAATCCTCCCCAAAACTTCATGTGGGTTTCTCTTATTTATTTTTTTGTGTTTGTGAAATAGTTGTTTTGTTGTTTTGGTTTTTTTCTTCCTCACATTGTATTTTCAGTCAGATTGTTCCCCACTGAGTTAAAAACAAATGTCAAACAATATGACTTGAGGAAAAATCCGTGTGTTCCAAAGCAGCTTTCCCCAGGAAACACTAGCCAATTAATAGAGGAGAATAAGGGATTTTGCCTAGGGAGCCATCATGAAATAAGAAGTGTATATAAATACATGCACAAAGAGACACATGCACATTAAAAGAGCATTTCATTTGGACAGGATCTACTTATCAGCATGGAGATTTATGAGGCACTGCAGAACATGGACAAGCAGAAATCACAGGGAGGATGATATTTCGAAAGGCCAATGAGATTTTTCTTGTATATATTTTTTTTGCTCTTGCAGCAGGAATTATCATCATGAAGGCCATGGAGCTGTTATTGGCTAAGCCTCTGCTGCAGAAGTTTTTAAACAGATGTTTTTCCCCCCCAAAAAACAGGAGGATGTTATAATTAATCTAAGTACTACCATTTTCATGCTAGAAGAAATTTCCCTGTCATACAGCTTGAGTCTCTCTCTCTGACAACCCTCAGTAACCATTTTAACTCTCTTTGTGGAGACCTGCTTAATACCAATCCCACTTAATATGATTTCCTCATAGCTTGTGAGATTTCTGGCTGGGTTTCAAGCCCAGATTTCCCCTATTGTCTTTGAACAAGTTGCCTGTGTTGTTCCTAAGTGATCTGTGAATTACATACAATATAAATTCATCTTCAGCTCACCCACACTTGTCTTCATCTTCCCCACCTAAAGGCTAGTATATATTCACATATGGAATTATCCCAGCCACATCAGGTGGGAAAAAAGGCTTCCTAATAGAAAGACTCACTATCAAAAATGCCAGACTGTTAAAAGAAATAATTCACTTTCTGAAATCTTAGGGATTACTAGTGGCAGAAGCAATAAAAAATCTTCTTTAAAAATCTTCCGTGAATTATTAAATAAATTTCTTTCAAGCTGCTTTATTACTCATAGGAATTGTATCAATCAACAGTGAGAGCTAAATTACTAGATCAGTCAGAAAATATTGTTGCAGCTAAAGAATCAATGCTAATTGAATCATTAAGGCATTATTACATGAAACACAAATACCTCAGGATGATAACTCTTTGCTCTGCTTGATCTATAGTCTACAAAGAAGACATAATACCAACAACTGCAATGCTTGATTTTCTCCTAAGCATTGCATTTTCTCAATGCAGCATTTTTTCTCCATTGGTCTTGTCCTTTTGCTTATAAATCTCCCACTAGTAAATAAAAAAGAAAAAAAAAAAACAAACTGACTTTAGATTAATGCAGTGCACATTTTCTCAGCAGTTCAAAGGCCAAACTCACTTCAGGCAGGATCCCACTGACTGCAATAAAGTTCAGAGCTGGGGGCATTTTTAGCTTGACCTATTTTTGCATTTTTGAAGAGCCTTGTCAGTGCTGCTTTTATTACATTGGTTGAAGCAAGGAAGCTTTTTATGATGTGTAGTAAAACTTTTATTGATTAAGAGAGCTCTGTGCCTTGTGTCTCTTCTGTGTGTGTGTGTTTTGGCCTGGTTCAGACCTCACTGACAGCCAGAAAATTTGGCTGTTCCTGCAGGAGAGGAAGGCTCTGGGAGCTGCCATTATCCCTGGATTTGTTGGATTTGTTGGATGGACAAGGATGATGTGGCACCCTCTGAGTGCTGCACAGAATAACTACATCCAGCTTGCTCAACTTTGCTCCTGGGAGGCTGCAGAAACATTTCTCTGCCTTCTGGCTGTGGTAGCATCATTGTGTCGTGGCTAAAGTGTAGTGACAGCCTGGCAGCCCAAGGACTATGAGGAGAATGTGGGTGAGAAAGTGAATTCATGGGAGTGCTGGTGTGTTTGTGTGTGTGCCTGCAGTGCTGATGAGCAGCGTGTTTAGATGGAGGCTTGCTGGGCTAGATGGGAACAAGAGCATCTATGTGAGAAAATGTGTGAATATGTAGGTTAGAGTAGGTTTGAGATGGTGTTTTTGTTTTGATCTTCCTACTCCTTCTTTTTTTCTTTTTTTTTTTCTTTCCCCCATGAAAAAACAACTTTGTGTTTAACATATGTGCTTGCAGTCATAGCAGGATGTATGGGTTATGCTTTTTTTCCCATCTTCTCCCAAGAGTAAAACCTGCATGTTGTCTGTCAAAGAAAACAGAGTGTTTCCAGCCTTTTCTCTGGTTAAGGAATTTATTTCTCAAGTTTCTCTAGTTAAGGAATTTTTCTAGTTAAGGAATATAATTTCTCTAGTTAAGGAATATCATTTTGGTGTATAAGGTAATTTTTTTCTGCAAATCGTCACCTTCCATTCTCACCAAAGTTTTTGAGTATTGTTTACATACAGTGATCAGCTAACAAGCTGTATGGAGCTGGGAAAAATAAGTCAAGGAATCACAGAAGCAACAACATATTCTTTAATTCTAAAGCTCTTTGGCTACATTGAGAAGATTAATGAATAAAAGGCCTTGGTGCCAGCAAAGGCCTGGAGTGCACCTTTTGAATTTGTGCTAATGTAGTTTAATGGGTAGAACAATCTAGGTGTGTAAATTCTTTTTTTGTTGGGGTTTGATTTTTTTCTCTTCTGTTAAATGAAACTTTCTGGTTTGTACTCATGCCAATGGCTTTGCCACAACCTTTCCACATGGTTTGCCTGCCAATCCAAGACAGCAGCCAGGAAATTTACAGAGTAAATGGTTTTTTTTCCTTCTTTCCCCACCCTGTCCACATTTCTGCTCCTCATTGATGCCCCAAGCAAGCAGCTGCCAGGTTTTGTAACCACAGAGCTGCAGAGGCTCATCATCACTGCTGTGTAATATGGAGCAAGATGCAGTGGGGAGGCAGCAAAACATCAAAGAAAAACATCATTGGGGATATTTTGACTTGAATTAAAAGGATTTCATTCTCCTCCCCACCACCTCCACCCTTTTCCCCCTCCCTTCACTGCAGTTCCCAGGCCTGTGTAATCCAAGGCACACATCCCCATCTCACCCAATGAAGTTCTTATCTTCACAGTAAAAGTTGGCTTTTCCTGTTTGGCAAACAAACAAACCCATGAGAAGATCCCTCCAGAGCGAAATAGAGCAATTGTGTTAAAATATCCTCAGTTCCAGCATGATTTTAGAGATGATTCTGGGCTTATCAGAAAGTTAAGGAACAATTCCCTAGGTGGGAGTTTAGCTGGGGTACGAGGCTAACAAAAACACTCTGTGGATATGTGGGGCTTCTTAGGAGAGACAGAAATCTGATTAAAACTTCCTCCTGCTACTGAAAAGTGCTCCTTACCCACAGCCACAAAATGCTTCAGATGTAGCCAGATCCCAGAACCAATTCACCAACAATCCTTGCAGTATTTTATTTTATTTTTTCCTTTGGATAGTCTCCATTTGGAAATGACCTATTCCCACCTCATCCAGCTCAAAACAATCCCAATATGACTGAACCAGAAGATTCTCTTCCATTCAGGGGGTTTAACAGTGATTTCCTAGCTCATCTGCCTTTTGCATTTCTTTTTCTGTATTTCCAATAAAGGCCTGTCAGCAATTTCTTCAGGCCTCTGCAGTTTAATTCAGGGGGTCTGTGGCTAATCCTACTGCTGCTATTGAGATTCATTCCATATTTTCAGTGAGAACAGGTTTGGTATATAAAGAGTGGATGAAATATTTGAAAGGAAAAGGAAGGATCCTAAGATCTCTTTCAGATTAGTTAAAGGTAAAAAAGCTCTAACATAGGGAAAAATGAGGCCAAAGATAAAATGCAAAGGAGGCTTTACTGCTGAATATGCTAAAAATACCAAGAACATTGAAAACTAAGGATGAGGAAATCAACACAACCTTTTCCATCACCTGTGATTGTGACAAATCTCAAACCCCAGGTTTCTTTTACAAGTATGGGCTCTAAACCTTATTAATTTTGCCAAAATAAGCATATTTACCAGTTGATTTTAAGGGGTTTTATTCCCTCCTGCAGTGCTCCATGTTTGAATATCAGGGCTTAGAAACCAGATGTGCTTACCAAGAAGAGTGAAGCAAAGTCCTGTTTTCAGTCTGCACCTTCAGAGTGTCACTCCATGCTCCTATTTCAAATAAATTTCAAATAATTTTTAAATCATTCAGTGCTTTAATACCACTCACAAGAAGGCTGCTGGTGAAGTTCAGTCCTCAGGTACAGCTAGAGATGGTCTTGCTTCCTAATGCAGTCTAACTTGGTGAATTTAATTCTCTCCCATTCTCTGTGCTGCCAAGCTTCTGTTCCAGGCCACATCATCTGCCCATTCCTGTCTCTCGAGGTGTGCAGCCCATGGGAGCTGCTTTTGACACAGAGCTGGGTTCTGGGTTCTGGCTAGCAGAGGGCTGGGGAATCTGAGAAATGGTCAGAAAAGAACAAGGCCACTTATTTCTCTATTTCTGTTTTTACCTCGTTTTCCTGATTTTAGATTCTGTCCCTTGGTTCTCCTCCAAAAATAAATCTGGACATTTCTTCAGTTTCTGAAATGCTTTGATTTTAAAGGCTTGTTCCAGTAAGTAAAGTGAGCTCCCTATAGTAAATCCTAAAGAGATTCTCAAAGAAAACAGATGATTAAATTTTTCAGTGTTGGATTCTCAGAACCTCTTAGACTGCCAGCAGATCATCTAGGCCATGCAAATCAAATCTCACATGAATTCAAACCTAGTTTTTAGGTAGCCTGAAAAGAGTTGTTGACTTTGCTCACCATTTTTATTTGGCTGGACAGCTTCTGGTCTGCAATTCCACGTGACTTTGCATGTTGACCCTCCCTGCAGATGTTCTCCTGGTCTTAAAAAAGCTGTGGTCTGGGATCAGCTGCAGCAAGAGACTCCCTGCTCAGTCTGGTGCCAGTAATTGGCTGTGTTGGGATCTGATGGTGTTAAGAAGAGCACAGTGAGATCTGTCACAGAGCTGTGACAATCACTGGTGATATTTGAAGGGAAGGTTTTGAGTGGATTGCAAGTGAAGAGTAGATTTACTGACCTGGACCTGATGTGAAATATCCAGGTCAGCTTCAGTCTTTATGGCAGGGCAGTAGGAAGCACTGACTCCCCATCCCATTCTGTGTCCTGTAATCTGTGTGTGATCTGCTCAGCTTTTGTCCCGTCCTAGATGAGCTGTACCATTGCAGGAGGAGATGACAGCCTGGCTCCTCTCTGTTCTGCACCCAGCTTCCCTGGCATTGGAAGTCAAAGGGAAAAAGCATCCCCTACCTCATTCTGGGGGCAGTGGTGGCCCTGACAATATGCAGTACTCCTCCTCCAGAGATGCCTGGAGCAGCTCAGGATAAGGAAAAAGGAGAGCTGGCTGATGGCAGATAATGTGAGATATCAAAAGCACTTCAGGTTGATTTAGTCAGACCAGGAGTTGAAAAAGCAGCTGTTCTGTGAACTGTAGGCTGGGTGTCCTCCCTTCTACTGCAGCTGGCCCCTTCCCCAGTGCTCAGGTGAGGAGGGAGCTCTGTGTGTCCCCCATCCCAGCAGGATGATGCTGTGGCACTGTGGCTGACAGCCTTGGCAGGGGTACAGCAGCTCTCTGCCTGCTCTGGAGTGACCCCTGAGCTGTGGTTTGTAAATGCTCATCACACCCTGAGTGAGCAGCACCACTCATTCCATCCCCTGCCTGCCCAGGGCAGCTCTGGCCTGCTGCTGCTTCCCTTGTCCAAATCCTGTCCTGAGCAGAGCAGCAGCCTGCTGATTGAGGATCTGTCTCAAAGCATTTCCTGTGAGCTTCCCAAATCCCTTCTGCTAATACCCACTGTGAATTGATTGGCTTTTGCATTTTTGCAGGATGGTATGACAGCATCATATTGATGTTGAGATGCTTCATTATGCAGAGCTGCATTTTCTGTCTTTGTCACTGAGCAAATGTGTGGCTGGATATTGGTCACAGCCCTCAAACCCTCCAATAGTTTTTGTTTTGCTTGACCATGGATCCTGTGACAGTATTAATTAAGACTTAGAGGTCCCAATGATTTAGGTACAGATTCTGCCTTCAGCTATCTGTGTTCTTCTCACAAACAAGTAAGAGTTCTCTGTTTATTTTAGATTCATCTATCCTCATCTTCCTTTGATTTTTCAGAAAGGCATTTGCTGTTGAAATTCAGTGCAAAAGTAAGGAATGGGAAAATATAGAAATCTTCTTTAAAATTCAGCTTTGAATAAGGTTGAGTTTTCCCCTTCTCAGATTTTACTGGGGCATCCCTCACTCACCGAGGCTCGGTTCCTCCAATCCTCTCCGAAAAATTCAGATTTAGACTTTAGCACTCCTGAGCTATTTTGAAACCTAAAAGCACCTAAAATGGCTCAGGCAGAATCTCCATTTGGGGATGATCATCCACACATTCTCCTTTCCTCCTCAGATTGTTTATGCTGAGCATTCTCTTAATCTCACTCACTGCGGTTCCATTCTCTGTACAAAACAATAATTCAGGTTCACGGTGTTCCCTCCTCTGCCACCCACCTTCAGCCCAGTGCTGAGTGAGCAGAGCCAGCTCCAGTGATGGTGCAGGAATGCCTGGAATCTCTCTGATCTGTTTCCAGGGAACATTTCCCCATGACATGGCCAAGGAGCAGGAACCTTCTCCTTTACCTTCAACAAAGCCAGAGCCTTTCCTCCTCTCGGGCTCCTCGGTGCTCAGGTCGTGCCTCTGATCCCAGAACATTTGTGGAACATTTATGGAAGTGGAGTGAGAAGGCAGATGGTTCTTCTCATCCACTGCCATGCCCACAGAGGGGGAAAAGGCTAACTGGCTCATCTCTGTGAATGTTTGCCTCTGCTTCTCTGCAAAGTCAAATATTTGAGGTGCTCAGATGATGGAAAATTCAAGTGATATAATTAGAAGAATATCTAGGACCAGGCCTTAAGTAAAGTTTAAAGGTGTGATGAAAATTAGGCTTCTACATCTTTCATCATCCCAGGTGTGTAGCTACTGAGATCAGTGCTTTTAAAACCAGACTGCCATTCTAAATATTTAAACATGAGTCAGAAGCTTATTTTCAGAAATCTGGTTATGGAAACACATAACAGAGTAATACAAATATTTTTCTTAGTCCTCCTTTTAATGAAGATGACACTGATTTGCAGCTCTTCAAATTATCTATTAATGTCCAGCAGCTTGACTTCAAAAATACTTCCTCAAGTATTTATGCACTTTTCTTAAATACAAAAATCCATATCCCATCCTTGTTTGGCAAATTAATAGAATTACTTCTATTTTGAGAAGAAGGAGCAGGAAGATTAAAATGATTGGTCCTATCTGCTGAGAAAATTGGTGGTAGTGCTTCAAAGAAGAAATCCTGGCAATCAATTTTAATTTTTATTTTTTTTTTAAGTCTTTGGCTTTTCCTGCCTTCAGAATATTTTGAAGGTAGAATTTTTTGGATGAAGTGTAATTTGTTTTATTTGCAGAAACTAAAATGGTTTCATTCTTTTGTTTTAAATTGAAATATGAATTGCATTTACAAGAATAAAACCCAGGACTATTTATGGGGTTTCACCTTTTCTTTGCTGGATACCAAACACTCTTTTTGACTAAGAAACAGAAAATGAAGTAGAAAATTAAGGTTAAGGATCTGGCAGCAGGGAAGGGTAACTCCTTGGACTTGGACAATGAAAAAAAAGTCTAGGGGGAAATTTTAAAATGAATTAATTTCTCTTATTCAGTTTGCATTCTTCTGACGATGAAAGTTGGAAAGTTTCTTCATTTTTCTTTCCTCATATTAAAATTGTTTTTACTTACATTGAAGTTAATTGATTAAAAATAATGAAAAGACATTTAAATTCCCTCTTTCCAAATGTAAAGAACCATTATTTGTGTCCACAAACATGTCCCTGCTACACATGTCAGCTATAGCAGAGGGTTTTCCAAATCTCATCTCACCAGAGAAGAAATGAAATAAATTATTGAAATCTGGGGCAAAAGCAACCCAAAACAACCTAGATGCAAAACTACTGGAAAATATATTAGTGTTGAATTTGGTAAATATTTTCAATTTTAAAGGGGGGCATTAAACCAAGTTTTTCACCTTATCAGGTCCCCATCTTCATTTTGTTGCCTTTTGTGGCCACTCAGAAGTTTCTGGTACAGTCTGAGAACATCTTGCAGCAAAAGCAGGTGCTGTTCCAAGAGCACAAAGCACATGAGTTAAATGAGACACCAGCACATATCCATGGATTCAGAAGGGCCATTGCACACCCATAAAAAATTTGGGTTCTATTCAACAGAGAGCAGATGAGCAAAATGCACATTTGAGAGACAATTAAAGACAATGTCATCATAAGCAATTTTCTTGCTGGGTAGCTAATGCAGCTCTCTGACTCTGTCTTATCCTCTTATGTTATGTTGAAAACCTGATTATTCCGCTGCCAAAGGATAAAATGCTCTGGAAATGAGTCTATTTTATCTTATGTCTCAAGTGCCAGTGCCTGGCTGCCACTTCTCTTTTGATATTTAGGGTTCTGCATCTATGGGCTGTTCCAGCATCAAAAGCCTGCCCCTCCCAGTATGAGATAAAATAGTTCCTTGGGCTGGGCACTCTCAGCACTTTGCCAGCTCTAAGGAAAACATTCAATCAGAATTAATGAAAATGACTTCATTTCCAAGAACTGGTGTGCTCAGGGCAGTGGAACACACGGTTTCATACCTGGCCATGCCTTTATGCAGCTCTCTGAGCAGGAACTCAGCTCTCCCAGCTGCTAAAACCAAACCTTGACAGGGGACAGAGGAGCCAGAAGTTCCCTTGACACAAATTCTGTTTCACTTTGTCCATCTGAATTTACATCTGTGTTGGAAAACCTTTCTGGAGGAGCTTCCAGATAGAAGAAAGGGGAAATCACAAATTCAGTATCACATATTCACAATTCACATATTCAGGTTCTGTCTCTGTCTGCTGAGGGCTGGGTACCTAAAGCTGGTCTCAGGCATGAGACCTCCATAATCCCAAGAGTCACTGCAGGAAAGGAGACCAAAAAACCAATAAGTAAGGAAGAAATAGGAGAAACTTCCATTAAATGGAATTTACACTTCCTATCTCTCCTGGTTAGAAGATGGAAGAAAGTATTTTATGATGTTAGAAAAGTTCACCTGTGTTTAAACACGATGTAGAAGTGATGTGCAGGCAAGATGAACAATTGCCAACATCCCAGGCTCTATAGCTGGTTTTGCTTCTCCAAAATGGGAAAGCATCTAAGACATTTCAAATTTTTAGCCCACTGAGAAAATTCCACTGTTTCTCTTAGGAGAAAGGAAAATGTTTGGTCAGGGCACAGAGAAATAGGAAGGGATATGAAACCCTTTCCAGAGTCCAAAAATAAACATTTCTGTCCACTCTGCTCTCGACAGGTATGTGCTCCCACAAATTAATTTTGGGAGAGTTTGGACATGGGGCCATTTTTGTGACAAACTTGTATTTTTTTGGCCCAGCTCCTGCTTTGACACCTGTTTGACCTGGAAATTTAAGCTCCTTTCTGCAAAGCAGGGTTTGTCCCTTTAACTGTGCTGGAAATTGGAATCTCAGTGGGAATTTGTGATCCCAGCAACTTGTAAACAGCTTTTGTCCTTCCACATCTGTCCTCCTAACCCCTGCAGAATTTAAAATGTACAGGAGCCTCCTAAGCAATGGCTTGTGCCATTTCACTGACTTTTACTTCTCTCACCACCAGTAACAATAAAAGCAGTGAAATGAAAGCTGAAACAAGCTGCTGCTTTGCCATAATAGCCTGGAAATACTTTATCCATAGTTAATATGCACTTGGTGCACTCTCAAATAAACACCCCAAGCAGGGACTGAAGTAAAAAATGTGCCCAATACACATCTGAAAATAGCACAAATTATCTTTGACATTATTAACATCCTTACTACACTGTAGGTGTGTAGCCCACATCTGGAATGTGTTGTCTGTTGCTCATTTTCCTTTGAATTTCATCTTTCTTACATATTTTGAAAAAAAAAATAAATCCTACCAACATTCCAGGCATGCAGGGATTTTTTTGGGGTGAAGAATGAGACTCTTATTCCCACAGAAGTGCATTTTGGACACCAATAATAGCTTGCATTTTTCCAGATGTTGTTGATAAAATTATGCAACTCATCTTGCCCTTTGTCTTCCCCATGTGATGAATTAATTCCTCAAGTTTAGCATAGAAAGAGTTAGGAAAAAAACCAAATAATTCACTTCAGAAATTCAGTTTAAGTTTACTGAATTATAGTTTTGAAATGGTATTAGGAGTTGTAAGTTCCTATACAATAAAAACAGTTCCTATTTTTATTTGTGTCTGCAGTAATAGCTGTGCATCCCCTACTTCAAAATGAAGTTGAGCTACAGATCTGACTCAGAATTAGGGATTTGGATTAGAAAGATTTCTTCCTTGTTTACTTGCATTTTTCTCTTTTCAATGTGTCCTCCCTGGCTGCACATTTGAATGGGTTTGTCTGCCTTTAATGATTATGAGAGCTCATCTTTTATTAGATGTATAATTTTGTACATTATAGATGTAGATGTATTAGAGGTATAATTTTTTGGTAAGCAGATTTCTGAATGTCTAGAGATCTTTAAGCTCTTGGTGCATTTGGTGTAGACCAAAGAACTCAGATAAGAAAACCTCATCTGGAATGAGAGCAGAGCCTGTTCTCCCACAGCTGGTGCTCTGCTGTTTCCCTTCTCCCTCTTGCAAGGTCATGTTACAGTGCTAAGTGCAAATTTCCATTTGGTGTTACTTTAATAAGGGTTTTCAAGCTGTTCTACTTTCCCCATTGTCCTTTGCTGGGTGATTTGGTTGTGCTCTGTAAACAGAATGACTCAGATGTGTTGCATTGAGTATAGGCTTGATGGCAAAGCTGAGAAGTTAAGCCCTTTTGGAGAATAAAAGCCTGTTTTCAGGCTCTTGCTGGTTATTTGATGAGTCAAACACGAGTGGAACTCTGACTTAGAGCATCTCCAAGGCCTCACACCCTGCCCACTTACAGCACTCAAATTACAGCTGAATATTCATAGCATTCATCATTTATATTAATAAACATTAATGCATTAGGCCTCAAGCTTTGTGCTGGGCTTTCACACACACAATTCATCTCACACTCCCACTTAAAAGGAAAATTGCACCGACACCTCCAGTAGCCTCTTTAATGGCATTACTATGTGTGAGTTAATTTGGAAAGATTTTTTTAAATGGTTGAATTTTCTGTTGAATTCTTTGAGTCTATGAAAGGCTGTGTTAAGCACTGTATCAATTGAATTACATTTTCCCCATCCTAAAGAATCACTGCCAATCTTTGGAGATTATAAAAATACCATTTACATAAGCTTTTGTCCATTCATAAAATCTGATAACAGGAGTCTTGACTAACATTTTAATATACAAATAAAGGCTCAACTTGACCTCATTTTTTAACAATTGCTTGTTCACTTTCTTGCTGTAGTTATTTCTAAAAAGAAAGAATTGAATGTCTCTAAGGGTAAAAAGACTTTTTTTTCAAACAAGAATTTTTTTTTTTTTTGAACAAGAATGTTTGTTCAAATAAGATTTTTTTTATAGATATTATTTTTATTTTTTTTTTGTACAGACATCTCTTTTAAAATATTTTGGCAGTTAGTAATTCCCAGGACCACAAATCACTTCCAAAACTAAGCCAAATAATTTAGCTCTTACAGTGTCTTAACCCATCAGGGTTGAATGCCCTCAGTAAATGTTATGGCTTTTGTTGGACTGGAAAAGAACAAGTTGGAAAACCAATAGGATTGAAAATTGCTGCACATCAGGCTGGGAAAATAATATTCCCATTATCATATTCAGGGGATTATAACAGCTGGGAAGGCTTTCAGGTTGTAGAAGTTTCTCTTTGCTGATCACAAAATGATGCAGGATAAATATTTGTAAAAGTTTGTATGCATCTCCTCAGGTAGTAATTTTTCAGATGAAAAACTGTGACTGAAAAGAAGAAAATCAGAGTTCACTGTCTCCACTGTGACAAACAAAATTAAACTTTGAATTAAGAGATATAAATGTGATATAAATACATCCATGCAGTCCCCACCATTCCAGGCTCACTCCCATTGTTTAAGGATTTATTTCAGTGTTATTTTATTTTTAACCACCCCATTCCAGCCCAAAGGGAAGGAGTGAAACAAACACCCTGCACTTTCCCCCTCTTGCTCCGTTTCTCACGTGTGCTTTTGGTTCATGTTAAATGGATTCTCTCACACCTCTGATCTGCCCATGTGTCCAGAGGATTTAAAATCCCAAAGGGAGCACGGGGGTCTGAAGCAGAGATCATTCTGCTAAAGCATTTTACATCACACACAGAGCAGGGATGCTTTGATCCAGGGGAACAGATTAAATTTCATCTGAATTTACGGCAGAACTTCATCCAGGGGCCTGAGTATCAAGTGCTCTGACCTACTGAAACTCTTCTGTTGTGTTAGAAACATTTTTCCTGTAGACATAATAAAAAAAAATCGAGGGTTTTGAAGCCATGGGCTCTCAGTGTTGCTATAAAACTATCACCAGCCATTCTTTTCCTCATTTCCACCTCCAAACGATGGCACATCGTATTGCATTCTAGAGCTGCACTCCATGGAGGAAAAGAAGGTGTTCCACAGACTAAAAAAGAGAAATATTGCCACAGGACAATAGTTTTCCATTCTTCCAGCTCTGCAGGCAAAGGACAGATATTGGCAGCCACAGTGGAACAAAATTGAATGACACACAAGAAATGCTGCCACACTTTCCTAGTGGGAGTGCTTGTAGTGGCACCAGGTGATTGCTGCCACTGCTGCTCTGGAAGGTCACTCTGGACTGAAAATTGGTGCTCCCATCCCATCCTTGCTGTAAAAACAGCCACAGAGAGAAGAAAAGACAGCTTGCTTTGATGGGAGCCTGCTGCTGCTGCCCAGCCTGCAGAGGGAAATTCAGGATAATATCTTTCTGCTGCTATGAAAAGAAGATTAAAGGATAAGTGGCTTATATACTGTTACATTGCCTACAAAACAAAATGGCAGAATTGTATTTTTTCTGTGCAGGTTTGCTGTGTTGGTTGTCTGTAGAGGGATAACTTCCATTGGAGGGTTAAAGGAACAGGTGGGAAATCCTCTGCAGGGAGGAATTCTGTATCCTGAGACACTGGGTGTGGGAAATGTAGAAATTAAACGTAGAAATTGGTGTTCTGATTGCTCCATGAGTTCAGTTAAGTCACACTTTCCAGCATTTTCAATCAGAACTGCCTGAAATTAGGTCATGGCAATATTGAATCTTGCTTAACCATGTGAAAGAAGTGAGTGGCCAGAGCCCTGCACACACCTGGAACGTTTTGGTTGAGAACTTGTGGGGAATCCTCACTAGGAGGGAGAATTTGCTGCTTTCAGAAGAATAAGAGGTTGTGTGCTGCTGTTCTTCTGAAAGCCTTTTGAATCAGCCATTTGAAAATTCTATCCAAAACATGCAGAAAGTTTCCTGTGCAGGAGAAATGTGAAGAAATATCAATTTCTAATCCAGCTCTGTCACCTCAAATGAGTAGGGCACTACTCAGCCAGGGGGTGGATGCACACCCAAATCACTGCTGATTTTCTACACTAAGGGCATCCTGCACAAACAACCTGGGAATGTCGGTGCTAAAAAGCACTTTTGTGATGTGCATCACCTTCTTCTTGCCAAGATGCAGGCAGTAATTTCTCTTTCTGCCTGCCTATTTCTGCTCTGCAGGAATCCACTTCTAAATCCTTGCAGAGCCAAGGTGGATTCTTTCTGCTAAGCCACAAACAAGGACTCTCGAGGTTTTATTCTCTGAGATCCAAGTATGCTTTTATTTCCTCCCCAAAGAACTGAATATATATATATATTTATATATTTATATATTTGCTGTCTTCACTTCTCTCACCAGGAATAGAAACATAGATTTAATCCTGCAAAGGCACACAAACTTTCTGATTTTCCCCATTGTTACTGACCAAAATGCTAAGTGAGTTTGGTGAGATTTGACTTAAATCTTCAAGCAAAATTACCTTCCAGGGTAAGGACAGCACAGAATTAAATCCTTGTGGACTGTCAAAATACTGAAGTTATGAAAGGCTCCAGCCAGTGACTTGTTGGAGAGCAAGAAATGAGCAAGATTATTTCAATGTGCAGAAGAAATTTAGATGCCCTGAGGGAATCCTAATTCAGAGAGATAGTAATAGGGATTGCTTCTTGTTTCATGATGTGGCCTGAGAGAAAACAAGCAGAGCAGCCCTGCTGTGTGTGCTCTAAGCTGTGGTCACAATTCAGAAAGGAAAATACTATCAGCAGATATATTAAAATAAAATTGTATAATATTCTCTGTCATTTCTGCTTTGAGAGTTTCTGTTCTCTGCCTGGAGATCTGCCTGTCTCTTCTGCCCCTCTGCTTTTCTTCCTCTAATTAAACAACTTCTTTGTGCCTTCATCTGTCCCTGCCATTTCCACCTTGTACCTTAACTGAGAATTTACAGAGTTGATAACCTGCAGGTACTGCCTCCTCCAGTCTGACAACACACATAACCCATTTTTATCTGCCTTTTTTGTGTCTTTTCTGTACTAACTGCCCTCATTAAGGCCTAGGGAAGCTGTTTTGTGGACAAATCTCCTTTCCTCTGTGCCACCCTGCACCTTTTTCCCTCCTAGGGAAGTTTTCCTCTGCTCCCTTTTCCATCCCCTCCTTTGTGGAGTTTCTTCTGACCCACTTAACCTCCAGTTTGGGAAAGGAAATTGCACTTTGGCATGTCAGCCAGGAAATTCTGCTGACCCCTCATTTGATTTCAGCTGCCTGACATGCTCAGCCCTCTGCTCTTTTGCTTTGCAATGTTTCTTCTGCCACATTTTATGGAAGAGAGTCAAAAGATGGAAGGATAATCTGTGAGTCACTTGTTGCAGATTTTCTTCCTTCCATCCTCATCTTTTTCCTACCCTGCCAATCTTTTATTTCAGTTTCTTCTGCAAAGGGGTGAGAATTCATTTGAAAAGAACATTGAATGCCTCTCATTGCCAAGTATTTTTGAAATATTATCAATACTTTTAGAAGAATTTCTCCACTTTCATCTGCAGAGTGTATCTAAAGGATTTTTTTTCTTTTAGTCAGAAAACATAATCTTATCACAGAGATTTTAGAGCCCTATTCATGACAGCTCAGACAGGGGGATTATATATCCTTTGAGCTCTGCTTCTCTGATTAGAAGCTGACTTTTTCCTTATGTGCTTGTGATTTCTCTGCTCTGCCCCATGCCTCCTCCTCCCCTACCCCCTTCCACGTTCTTTAAACTTGGTTTGGCCATGGAGAAACTGTAATCTGATGAGTCAGGATGCTGAAAAAATATTAATTATGAGGAATATAGGATAATTAATTATGAGGAATTAATTATGAGGAATATAGTCTTGGGGGTGGTTGAGTGAGGACTATAATTTAGTACTGCCCCAAAAATTATTTTGTAATTTGAAATTACCAAATACTTTGGGACTTTCTGAAGTTTCTGATTGTGCCCTACACTTGTCTTGTCATGTGAGTCTACCAGTGGCTGTCTAGGCAGAGAAGAGAAACTCTCAAAGCAGAAATGAGAGAGAATATTATATAGTTTTATTTTAATATATTTGCTGATAGCACTGTTTTGAATATCTTTTGGGTTGATTGATTTATTTTTTTTTTTGATCTGCCCATGAATTAGTTATTGCCATATGTTCTATAAGTAGAATTTGTGTCATTGTTCAACACTCATCATTGGACTGTGAGACTTAACAGCATTTTCAGTTTCTCCTCTTTGACATTTTTAGGATAAATATGATTTTTGCAGAGGTTTGGTTTATTCTGTAGTCAAATCTGCTGTCAGACAGAGCTAGCCAGGCAGCTCATCCCTGGTTTGTGACATCTCAATAATCAAAACCACAATTTAAAGCAGGAATGAGGTCACTAAATTAACGTAATTAGCAAAATAAAGGGGATTGTTCGCAGATAATCTCAGAATTTAACCTGCAAAGGATCCTCTTCTTAATAAGGTTAAAAATTGGGAAATATCTTAAAATATGATTTCAGATTTAAAAATTGCTAGATGACTGATCAACTGCCATTTTGTCATTCTTCCAGAGAATAGTGGAGCTTTCACAGCACTTTAAGCATAAATCTGAAAGGCTGCACAAGGCTTCAAGGTTTCTTTAAGAAAGCAAGCTACGAATAACAAAAGGAACATGCAGCCTCCAATTTTGATTTATTTCTGAAATGTAATATAGTTCATGAAATTCCAAGATACCTATTGCAATTGGAGTGACTTACTTCTTCATTCCATTTTATTTTTTATAGGCTTAGGAGTGTTAGTGACTGTAATAAAAACAAAATGTGTAATTTCTAACTCAAGAAGCTTAGCATGTTTATGTTGCTAACAACACGTGTTTGTGTGGAAAAACTTGTCAAAAGCTGACCCCATCCTGGGAAAATTGCAAATCTCCAAACAGAATCCTAAACAACTTAACACAAACATTTTACTGCATT
The DNA here is from genome assembly GCF_001522545.3 of Parus major. Taxonomy (NCBI): domain Eukaryota; kingdom Metazoa; phylum Chordata; class Aves; order Passeriformes; family Paridae; genus Parus; species Parus major. The sequence continues at coordinate 68,518,343 of NC_031773.1, read as the reverse complement.
TATTTGTGAGGTCACCTCGCACATTTTGAGTCAATATTTCATTGCACGTTGGTTTGTGCCTCCAAAATGTTGTTTTGTTTCCCAAGGAATCTTCTCCTCCCTACACCATGGCTGCCTCATTTGATATTTTCTCAGATTAATACATCAAGTCCAACCTTTCTTTTTTGGGTTTCTTTGCTGAGTTGTGGAAGTCTCTTCCAGCACTGAGTGAAGTCCTGGCTTTGGCTGAAATTGGTGGCAGATTTACTGAGCTCAACACAGTCATGACTTCCCCACCTGAAGGCATTAATTTCATATTCATTAATGATTCTAAAACCAATAATGATCTCTGATGTCTCCAAGGTGTGATGGCTCAATTTATCATCTTTAAATGTCTGAACATTTTGGATGAAGAGGGTGTGTTGTTCTTAAGTGCATATCTTAAATATACATCTCAATTTCTCTTGCATTTTCCAAAAGGAGTGTGATAATAAAGCCTCACAGCCATGGTTACTTATCCCAATTTCCCAAAGTGTTCTCCTGGAGAATCTGGCTGTTTGTGTCTTCTTACTGGGTGAAAAAGTGGCTGTATGGCTTTCCCAGTTCTGTTTTCTTTCCTTCCTGTATTCCCTTGCTTTCACATTTTTGTGAGCTGATTCTTTGTAAAGAAACTTTACTCTGTGGTGTGTCATGAAGTGCCTTGACTCCTGAATCTGAATCCAGGTGAGAACTTCATGTGCTGTTAATATAATTAACAACAGCCCATTTTACCAAATGCTTGTTTAGTTCTGTACTAGCATTTAACACTTGCTGCATCACTGGTGAGACATTTCTATGAAATTAGCTAAAAAATATTACACATTATTTTTAGAACTGGGAAACACTCTGGTTGTAGAATTATGCTCCACTGGCCTGGTGGTCTGGATGTGGAGCTAAGCAGGTTTACCACACCCAGGCTGCAGTGGCTTTATGGTTTATCCCCTTTCTCATTAGAACATTAAGGCTGGCTGCAGATTTCTCACACTTTAATTGTCTTTGAACAGAGCTGTTTACACGAAGCCCCAAAATGGAATTGTTTTCCTGTGCTTCTCCTTTGTTGCATATTAAGATTTAATTAGCAGAAAAGATGCTATTACCTCAGACTAGAAGTGAGACCAGCTCAGGGACCTGCTAACTATAAAATGAAATGCACAGTCAACCTTTAAGCTGGTCATAATGCTGTTACCTAAATATTGTTCTAACTCCTATCATAACCTCTGATTTGATGGATTTTGAAATGTTTATACCCAGAGTGTCTGGCACAACTTGTTTTTGTGAGTATGCTGAAGTCAAAATGTCTGAACTAAAGAGACAACTGCTGCTAAAGAACTTTATTTGGGGTTTTCTTTGGTTCAAGTGTCCTTTCTTCAGAATGGGAACTGAGCTGGAATCCAAGTTGAACTTCAACCAAGAAAAACAATTCTCTAAGCATGCTTTAATCACCCATAAATATTCTCATGGCTCTCAGGACTGTCTTTCAGAGGAATCTGCTTCTGAAGGAATAGAAGCACTAGAAACTGTGAGTGCAGAGCTAAAAAGTAGATGTAGCACAGATATATTCAGGAAAAGACATGATTTTGTTCAGTTTTTGGGGTGAAGCCAAAATGAGATGGAGGTTTTCCCAGTGGGATACAGAAGGAATGGGTCTCTGCAGCTTTAAGGATGTCCTGACTATTTATTACAACTATTGCCACAAGAGTGAAAAAGTGAAAGAGTGAAAAAGGCTTTTGCTAACATGCCCTCTGCAAAATCTCCTGGCTATTTTTTCCCAGTTAATTCTGGTTGCTAAGTCCTGTTTCTGGTTCATTTTGTGTTATGATGTCTCAGCAGCAATATTTCATCACAGACACTTGTTTAGATACTCAGCTGTTAATTTAGCAATGGGCATCTCACACATCCCTCTCTTTTAAATTTGGGTCTCAAATCTTTGAGAACACACACTGAGGTTGTTGGGATGTTATAAAACATAAATCCAAACTTTTCTGACAGCAAATAAAATATATTTGATCCATCTTACAGTAAAATTTGGGATCTATAACTAAGGTTTTGATTATGCTTGCTCTTGTGGATTCCAATTCTTTGTTAGAGAGAATCACACAAGTGATTTGTTTTTATGGTTTAGGAGCAGGATATCTCTTGAGAGGATTAGGTTTTGCAACAGTTTCAAGCAGTTTGCAAATGAAAGAGGATTTCTTTGGCCTGTGTTATTATTTATTACAACATTTTCTAGAAACATTACTTGAAACAAAGCTTGTCTTTTGAAAAACTTAAATTTTCCTTCCAAAAAAATTGTTACCACTGTTTTGTTTGCTTTGGAAGAGAGAGCAAAATATTTAATTTTGAGTCTGGTTAATCTGAAACAAAATTTTTCATTATGAACATGAAGCATAGAGAAGCATCTTTTGCTGTTGATTTCCTGAGCTGATTTAATGCCTCACAAGAGAAATAGTTGAAGTGTCTGCTGCCTCTCTCCTCTGTGGGGATTAGCCTTGGTCTGCAACACACTCACAGCCTGTTCTCTGCTTTGTACACTGAGCATCCATCATGGGAGATCTAATCCCTGGAATGTGACATGGAACACCACAAACACTTCTAAGAAACAAATCTCAGGTTCCAAGAGTTCCCAATAACATCATATTAAACTTAAAGACTTTTCTTTTCAAGGGGGTTGTGTCAAACATAAACACTGCAACAATTCTGAAGGGTTTTTAACATCTTCAAACAATGGCTGGGAATATTTAATTATTAACCTTAAGCTTTAGTGTGCTGTAGGTACAACAGTACCAGAGAATTTGTCATTCTGAGTGGATGGGTGTGGAAAACAAAAAAAATACAAGAGGAATTTCATTTACTGGTATGAAATCTTGCAATATGGAATAGAATACTTATTAGAGGTCTATAAATATAAGATCCTTTGACCACCGTGCTTAGCAGCTAGTCTGCAATTTCTGGAGCACACAATTGCTGTGTGTGTGTTGATTTTTGGGGTTGTTTCACTGACTAGCTGCTGGTGAGACTTTTCTCTTTGCTCAGATATTTGGCAATATTATTTTTGCTGTGTGTTAATTAGGTTCTCCCCTTTGTTTGAGTCTTTAACTGTGTTGCTGGGACAGCTCTAAAGCTTTTTCACTGGGCAACTAAAGGAAAGCTGATGGAAATTTCTCATTTTCCCTCTGCAAGTCCCTGAGAGGAGGGGACAGGCAGGTGGGGTGGGGCTCTGCTCCCAGGGAACAGCGACAGGACAGAAGGACAGAGCCTCGAGTGTCCAGGGGGAAGCTCAGGCTGGACATCAGGAGGAATAATTTCATGGGAAAGGAATAATTTCATGCTAAATCTTGGAATGGACTTCCCAGAGAGGCAGGGTAGCCACCAGCCCTGGGGCTGGGACAGCTGGGAGTGGCACTCAGTGCCAAGGTCTGGTTCACAAGGTGGTGCCTGAAGGTTGGACTCGATCTCCAAGGTCTTTTCCAACCCAAATGATTCTGTGATTGTGCAATTCCCTGAGAATACATTTTCCTCTGCCTTCCAAGGGCTGTTTACTCATTCTGGCCCCAAATGAAAAATGCTGACCCAACACTGGAAATGCATTCAGGATTTGTTTGGGCTTGGATATTCAAGGGGGGCACACTGAGCTTGCCATGATGCATTTCCTGCTGTGTGCACCCATAACTGGGGAAAGCTCACTGTCCCTGACCCAACTTCATCTCTGTGTCCTCTGCCTCTTGTTGTCATGCTCCAGCACCACTGTGCTACTCATAAAAGATGTCCTGTGGTCCTTTTTAAAAAGGCCAGGCTCACCTGCTGCAGGGATTATTCTGCAGCCTTGTTTGCACACGAGGAGACAGATTTGAGGAGAATACGTGACAGATTCCAGCTGATCCCAACAATAGCCAGCCCAGGTACAGACATGCATGGCCTTCATGTCAAAACACCAATAGCTGCAGGTAGGATGGCTCCCTCCCTAAAGCAGATCAACCATTTTAACCATCTACATTATTCCTGAGTTATATATTTGTATATATATTTATATATTTGTCAGATTTCCTTACCTTCCTTTGGTCTTGTATGAATTTCACTGCTCTCTAAATTTGTGCTGTGTTAGTTGTCCTGATTCCTGTGCTTGCACAAAGAATGTCCTGTGCACTTGTTTTAACACAGCTCTAGTGCTGTGTTAAATCACATTTGATTCAGTGCATAGAATTCTAATTTTCCAGTTCTCCTGTGTGAGCTCTTCTTGAACAGTTTTCACTATTGTGGTGACCTGATTCCACCCTCAATGAACTAGATTTCTGTGCAGAACTAGAATTTGGGGCCCAGGACTGTTATTATCCAAATAGGTTATTTGGAAAAGAAGAACTTTTTCTGCTTCCATTAGAACTTCAGAAAAGCAGAACAAACAAACAAAGAACCTCTTTAATCCACAGACAAGAAATCTTTTATTGCTTGCATCTGTTATACAAAGACCAGATTTAATTTAGATATTTGGAATGAGAACATCATCTTTCAAAATAGTTTAGAAACAATTGTCCTCTTTGGTATTCCAGCTCTCCAAATGTTCAAATTGAGCAGGAGCACCTGAGAGTGGATGTCAGCTCTTTAGCTACTTCGAGCAAAAGAAGTTATTAGCCCTCCTCCTGAGAGAGAAATTGAAATGCCTGCTAAAGCAGACAGCAAGAGGGAGATTTTTTGAGTTGTCTAAAAGATCTGGAGTCCCAGAACGAGTGGCTTTGAAAAACAAAACATCTTAAAAGTCATCAAAATAAAGAAGAGGATGTGAAAGGAAAAATAAGTGTTTGAGAATCTGAGTAGATCTGGTCATTCAGGCCTCACCTTTATATTCCTGACATTCCTAACAGATTTTCTGTTCAGAAAAAATTCTGAAAAATTCTGAATTCTCTGTCCCTGCAGCAGGACAGCTGGCACTGGAGGTGAAGGAGAACCCCAGGCCTCTTCTGGCTCATCCTCTCCCCCTCCTGAGTTTCCCAGCTGGGACCTGAGCTGGGATTGCAGGAGCTCCCTCACTCTTCCATGACCAATTTGTGTGCAGAGCTCTAATTACAATTTACCCAAATGTTTTTCCATTTTCCATCTATCATCTTCTGAGTCTGTAAGGGAGTGGGTGAGAAGACTTGTCAGAAAGTCACACCTCTTCCATTTTTTAAGCTGTATTTTTAGTTGACTGACTCAGATGGACTTTTGCTGTCAGAATATCAAAAAAGCCTTACCCAGCATGTGTGTCTCCTTCCACGATCAGTCATTTGGAATTTGGGATTTGAGTTCATGAGGGGATGGATTTGTATCCTCAATTTACTGATTTAGCTCAGCTTAGATGTTGTTTCAGTCTCCTGAAGGCTGAGGGTAGATTCCTGAGGGTATCAATGTGACTTAACAAAATATTACCACTTGTTTCTTCCAGCAGTTCCAGTAGTCAGCATCTGCATTTTGTGGCCTGATTGCTGTTGATACATAACCTGGAATTTAGCTCTAAATATATTCCATGTGCTAATGAGTCTGTGGTCTCTGCAAATGGCAGTGAACTTTTTTTTTTTTTTTATCTAGGATGGTAAAAGAACTTGGAGTTGCAATAGGGTATGGAAAAGATTGTTTGAGTTCTCTCATATTCCTCCATACCTAGCACTTTTACTTGCTTTCCATTTTTTTCATTCATATTGTGTTCTTTAATAATGATATGTTATGGAAAAACATCTGTAAATTGTTTTCTCCTGGTAATATTTTTTTTTCTCTTATCTATTTCTTCCCTGCTTGCATATTCCCACAGTCACCATGCATTTTTACACCCACCTGCATCCAGCAATTGCACCTGCATGAGCACACACAATTCTTTCTGTGGAAGATGGAGCTGGCAGAAAGTCTTCCTTATCCTTTTAATGTCACTCATTCCACACAGCAGTGCACCATCTTTTCCCAAGGTGTATTCTAAAGAGCTGCTTCAAGTTCAAAGCCCTGAACACCCTGGAGCTGCAAAAACTCTGTTTCTGCTCTGAAAATGTGCAGTTTTATGTGGTTGTCAGCACAGAGGCTCAGGGTGAGTCTGTGGTGTGAGGAATTGCTGCTTCCCAAAGTGAGTGTCAGGCTGAATTTCAGTCACTTCCATTATGGTCAGAGTGCTTAAGATGTAAACATCCCCAACAGGAAACAATTCATTCCTCATTGATCTTTCCTGGCAGCTTGTTTCCTCCCTCCAGTGGAGTGAGTGGTGCCCCTTTGGGCTTTCCTGCCACACAGCAGCCGATTTCAAACCAGGATTGACTTTCCTGAGGCTTCACTGGGCTGCTCCACCTTGGGGAGGTGAGGCCTGAGTGTTTCATGTCTCAGCAGTTGTCACAAAGAGGAACAAAACCCTCCTTGAGAGCTGGCAGGGCCAGCAGGAGCTGTGCAGCATCACCAGCTTCATTCCTTTCATCTCATCTTCTCAAGGCTTCTTGTGGGAGCCAGGGAAAATCCCCCTTTCCTCTTGTTCTTGTCTTTGCTGTCAAAGCTGGAGTAAACTTCTGCCCAGCTCTGCCCTCTCTCCTCTGCAGACACTTTTTCTTGCATTCACATGTGCTGGGAAATGCCTGGTGCTGAATCCTTTGAGGTTATCTTTGTTTGGCGAGGTTTCTTCGAGCGCATCACCAGCTTTGATGTCCAGGAAAATTTGGAAGCACAAAATCCACTTGCTGCCTTTTGTGGCCCAAAGCAGCAAAGGAACTGAAAACCAGGCTGAGGAAACCTCTGCCCCCTGTTCTCTGGTTCTGGGGATCACAGAAGATCTCTGGAGCCACCTTGAGAGGGGTGTGCTGCCTGCAAAACCTGACTCAGCACCAGGCTGAAAAATGGTACAGGGGATTTGGGCAGCACAGGTATAGATTTGGGCAGCACAGGTGTCAATTTGGGCTGTTTTGGGCAAAACAGGTATAGATTTGGGCAGCACAGGTGTCAATTTGGGCACACAGGTGTCAATTTGGGCAGCACAGGTGGGGATTTGGGCAGGACAGGTGGGGATTTGGGTTCTTTTGGATCCCACAGGTGTCAATTTGGGCACACAGGCATCAATTTGGGCCGTTTTGGGCAGCACAGGTATAGATTTGGGTAGCACAGGTGGGGATTTGGGTTCTTTTGGGTCCCACAGGTGACAATTTGGGCACACAGGCATCAATTTGGGCCGTTTTGGGCAGCACAGGTATAGATTTGGGCAACACAGGTGTCAATTTGGGCAGCAGAGGTGGGGATTTGGGCAGCACAGGTGTCAATTTGGGCTGTTTTGGGTCCCACAGGTGTTGATTTGGGCAGTATGGTATAGATTTGGGCTGTTTTGGGTCCCACAGGTGTTGATTTGGGCAG
>NC_031773.1:68496700-68510816 GCF_001522545.3 Parus major | reverse complement strand
CTGGTTTGGGTCCCACAGGTGTCGATTTAGGCAGCACAGGTATAGATTTGGGCACACAGGTGTCAGTTTGGGCTGGTTTGGGTCCCACAGGTGTCAATTTGGGCAGCAGAGGTTGCTCTCCTTAGAGCAAATCCTCTCCAAGAGGGTGCTCCTGAGCAGGACAGGGAACCCAGACTGTTGTGGTAAGGATCAGAGGGCTGCCCTGCTGTCCTTCACTACATTTGGGGTGGGAAGGAGCCCGTCCTTGCTGGGCCACAGTGGGACACAAAAATGGGCTCCCCTGGGGAGAAAGGTTCTCCTCAAGCTCAACTTGCTGCCCTTCACACAGGCACCTGCTGAGCAATACTCCTGACAAATACTATTATTATTATTATTATTATTATTATTATTATTATTATTATTATTATTATTATTATTATTATTATCATCCTCATCCTCATCATCATCCTCATCATCATCATCATCATCATCTAATGATATGATATACATTATACTATTTACTATGTTATATATTTATATTATTATATAATATATTATATAAATTATATATATTTATATATCTGTTTACATATAAATATATAAAATATATTTTTGTATATCTTAAAAATTAAGTGTTCATATATATTTAATTATATATAGTATATACTCATTATATATCGATATTATGGTTATAATATTTAATATTATTTATCATTTACTATTCATTAAGTTTCCTTATTATTTTATTTTTTGTTTTTTGTTATATTATTTTAATCTGTATTCTATATTTTTATATATAATATATTTATAGATATTTATACATATTTCTATATAAATATATTTCCCTATATAACTATATATTTATATATTTTATATATATTTATATATTATATATATTTATATATTTTAAATATTTTTATATATTTATATATTTAATAAATATTTATATATATTTATATATTTTAAATATATTTTTATAAGAATTTTATATATAATTTATATAATGATTGGGGAGGTTTATATATTTATTTTTATTTTATATTTTTATTTTTAGATATTTATTTTATGTATTTTTTATTTTATTTTTATATATTTATATATAAAAATATTATATATCTATATTTATATATTCTATATTATATTTTATTATAGTATTTATTATAATGTTATATAAAATATATTCTTAAATAGTATAAAAAATTATATATTAATATTATATATCATATATTATATTATATATTATATATTATATATTATATATTATATATTATATATTATATTATATAATGTATATTCTATATTCTATATTCTATACTATATATTATATATTCATTATTATATATTCTATATTCTATATTATATAGTCATTTTTCTATATTCTATATTCTATATTCTATATTCTATATTATATAATATTTATTATATATTATATATTATATACTATATATTATATATTATATATTAATTATTATTAAATCCTGACAATACCCAGCCCTGCCTGACCCCTGTGCACCAGCAGCCCTGTGAACACAGCACCTGAACCTCTCTTAGTGAGATTTCTGATAGCAATTATCACACCATACCCATGTCTTCCAACCTGTGACTTATGGCAAACCCACATTTCTTTTTCCTGGTTTTTTCCCTTTCCAAACATTCCTTTTCCCAGGCTGGAGGGTGAATGAAGAGCTGCTCGTGGATGCAGGGAATGCCTGGGGGAGAGCACACAGCTCCATTTGCTGCTATCTAGTGGCTCTTGCAGCCTGTGCTGAGTAATATTTAGTGTGCTTGCTTGGGAGAGCTGTGACTGTCAAAAGCTGTACTAATAGGTGCATCTGACCCCAAAATTGTACTATAAACTGCAGGGCAGTGTATGTAGTATAGCCAATTTTAATTAAACTCTTGTTCAAAAGCTCCCTAGCTCGTTAAAATGACGGGATGCCAAATTGTCAACTTGCCAGTCAAGCTGAAAGGGTTTCCATCTAACAGAGGGGACTGGTTTGAAATATATGGTTTATTAAAATTCAGCACCTTTGGATAATTATGTACTAAATGTGTCTGCCCTGTGGAGCAACACCACAATGGATGGAGCTGTGGCTGGCAGGCAGAAGCTTCCTGAGCATTAAAGGAGTTTTCCTGAGCATTAAAGGAGTTTTCCTGAGCAATAAAGGAGTTTTCCTGAGCATTAAAGGAGTTTTCCTGAGCATTAAAGGAGTTTTCCTGAGCAGGGAGAGTACAGTTTGTGCATGGTGTGCACACAAGGGCTGGACCATCACTGTGTGGGGCTCTGCTGGTTTAAAGGAGCCTTTTCAACCTGTAAGCTTTGGGATTTGTCAGAGAAATCAGGGATTTTAGGCCTTTTGAGATCATGGCTACCTAATGTTTCGTGCTAAGTCACTGACCTGGCTCAGTCTGTGTCCATCTAAGGCAAGGTGACACCAATGCCTCTGGCTGGGGATGCATTTTAATTGTGGTCTCAACTGCAAGCTGGAGTCCATTACCAATTATTTCAAGTTGGCTAATTGGGCTCAGCAAAACACTATTAAAACTGTTCTACAAAGAAGGAATTCAGCACCATTTCTGGATTAAATGAAGCCATTGGTAACTGCAAATTCTCTCTGTCTTGCTTTTCCAAGGTCAGGGTCATCCATAGGTTCTGTGTTGCCATTCAGAATTCTAAACATTTTGATATGTTCTATCCTTACCTGAGGAAGAATAATATTGATAATCTGAAGAGGAATGGGGCTCTGGAATACTCTTGATACCAATAACTCAGAAATAAAAGAGGAAATGTCTGTTGAACTTCAATAACAACTTTTTTTGATGATGTTTTGTGTAAAGAATATTCTGGGTTTGGATGATTCTACTGTTCATTTGACAGAGAGAAGGGAAAGCAAACGAGCAGAGGTGAACAGGAAGGCTCTGGTGTAGTAGAAAAATGTAGTCAGAAAAAAGATTTCTTTTTTATATATTTTAAATAAAAAGATTTCTGACTGGCACCATAAATGCTGGACCTTTTTTTCCTTCAGCAGTACAAACCATCCTTTTTCCAGGGCTTTGGTCTGGAAGTGCTGCTCAAACAGCTTCAGGCTATGAAGAACATCTTAAAGGTGTCAGCCCACTTGGCATAAGAAAGGTAGAGCCACCACAGCTCTGCAAATAATGAAATATGGAACTAACCAGGAGCAGTGTATGTTGAATTTCATTTGGCGTTTCTTGGATGGAAATTCGGATTTGATACTTGTGACAAGTAGGAGTGGGTTATTCCATTAAAAAAAAATCTGCTGTTATCTTTAAAATTAAAAAAAAACAAACCAAAACTGGGACCGTTTAGGGTAATGAAGGTGTTTGAATTTGGTAACTGCAGCATTTTCACCAACATCCACCTTGATTGCATAATATTGTTGGGTCTTACTCCCTGTATTTGCAAGTTAAGTCAGATTTTCATATGGACTGTGGTCCTTGCATGAGCTCTCCATGGCTATAAGGCAGTTCCTTTGCTCTCCAAGGTGTTGGAGACTTTCCCCATCTCCCAGGAGATCCCATTTAGGGGGTGCAGCAGAGATTGAGAGGTGTTTTCCTGGAACAGCCACATCAGAGTGAGCTGCAATCTTGAAGAAACAAAATATTAATATTCAGGATGCTGGGGCTGTGGGGAGGTTGAATATTGCAGGGCTTTTGTTTCCTCTGAAGATAATGGGTGAATAAAAGCAAAACTGTGGTTCAATTCTCATTTGTGGACCTTGCCAAGGAGGTGAACTCGTGTTTTTCTCACCTTGAATTGTGTATTTCTGCCACCCCTCTTGGCAATGAGGGTGAAGGATAAACCTGCAGGAGAGCCATGGCTGGTGGAGCTGAGGTGGATGGTGGAACTTTTATCTAAAAAGTCCTTTTTCTCTTTCTCTGTTTCTGCTGCATCTCTTCTGTGTTTTTCTTTTTGTTCTTGGATTTCTCAGCCTCCTTTGGACTGAATTCTTTTGGGATCTTCCCTCATGGGGAGCTCTGCTTATCTCAGTTCTTCTGATTTGAAGAAAACTCCTGAGCTCGTTAGAATCTTGTTTCTGGTGTTTATTAACAGGTGATCACAAAACTGAACAGGTCTCTCCAGGCTGGCTACACAAGGTTAATCTTTGCAATCTGGTACATTTCTTTCTTCTGATGGTACAAACAAGGCCTTGTGGCTCACTTTGTGTCTGATGCACAAAATGCCCCTGAACTACGCAGTTCTTTTATCTTTATACCTATTTTTACCCAATTAACAATAGACATGTATATTATTTTTCTTAATGACCCAATGACCCATCACCTCTGTGATGCACTGTGGCATTTTCTGTCCAATCACTTACTACTACCCAAAAACCTCTAGGAGAAGAACATGAAGAAGAAAGAAGAAGGGACAAGAGACAACACCCTAAATCCTCCAACTTGTCTCCTGTTCTCTAAACTAACTTTTTCACCCAGTGATTTAAAAAAACTTTTAATTTACACACACTTTTAGCTTTTTTCATCTAACTTTAACATTTGTTTTCATGTATCACCATGAAAACACGCTCATGAATTTCATATTATATGAAATTCGGTGTTTTTCTGGATCTTATAACTAAGTATCAGAAACAAGGGCACACACTCTGTATCCCAGACCCCAACAGATGGGAAGTGCCANCTTTATACCTATTTTTACCCAATTAACAATAGACATGTGTATTATTTTTCTTAATGACTTAATGACTCATCACCTCTGTGATGCACTGTGGCATTTTCTGTCCAATCACTGACTATTACCCAAAACCCTCTAGGAGATGAACATGAAGAAGAAAGAAGAAGGGACAAGAGACAACACCCTAAATCCTCTGTCTTGTCTCCTGTTCTCTAAACTACTTTTTCACCCAGTGATTTAAAAAAACTTTTAATTTACACATATTTTTAGCTTTTTTCATCTAACTTTAACATTTGTTTTCATGTATCACCATGAAAACACGCTCATTAATTTCATATGATATGAAATTCGGTGTTTTTCTGGATCTTATAACTAAGTATCAGAAACAAGGGCACACACTCTGTATCCCAGACCCCAACAGATGGGAAGTGCCAGGCTGTCCTTAGACATTGGCATGGAGCCTCATGAGCTTGAAAACTACAGCCTTCAACCTATTTATGGTCATGAGTTGTGCTGCTTTGCAAGGTTTGGGATGTCAACCTCTGTAACTCCAGGAAATGCATTCCTCTCTCCCAAATCACTCTTTTGGCTGGGAAGGAAAAGCTCCTCGTGTTGTCTTTGTGTTGCTGCAAATGCTCTCTTCTCCCTGGATTGAGGTGGGGAAGGCTTCAGCAATGGGTGAAATAAAGATTTTATTTGGTTTTTTAATTATTTTTTCTCCTTTATCTCTTCCCTGCTTCTCAGGAAGTGTTGTGATGCCAATGATTCAAAGATATTCAGGAGCAGTTGGATTTAAAGCAGTGTAGGAAGGCAGAGTGCTCTTAAAAGAAACCTTAGCAATCAAATTTTTGTTTATTTTCCCAACAGAAAAATGGTGCTTTCCCAGCCACTTAGCAAAAATTCAACAGGGAAGTGCTGCAGTGAGGCCTCCTAAAAGCAAAGGAGCCTTAAGTAATAAAAATATACCCAAGGGCATTTATTGTTACCGTAAGAAATATAATCATAAATAACCAGCACTATAAATGACATTTGGGAAATGAATTATCAAAGTACTTTGTGTGATGTGCATTGTGCTTGCTTTTTGTCTTAGTGCCATTCCTTACTCAATAGACAAGAAAATTCAGGAATTTTCCTAATTTCGTGATGAAAGAGCTGAGAAATGGCAATTTGAAGTAGAAATTTAGTATTTGAAGGCTAGAGTTTAGTCACAAAGAAAAGTTCAGTGACTCCTGTGAAGTTGTGTCTGACTAATGTCAAAAAAATGATAAAAATGGGCAAAAATATGAAGAAGGTTTTGTGCAATGTAAATAGCAACTAGATGAAAAACCAAAAATAAATGTCTTGGGACCTGAAAACTTTTTAAAATCTAAAATATTGCATTTTATTTACTGTAGACAATATTTTTTTAGATTAAATTGCTTTTTTTTGGAATGTAATGACAAGCTGAAATATTCTGAATGCAAGTATTTCACCATCATAAATTAATTTTTTTATTTTTTTTATTCTTTCTGCCACTGAGCTTTGGTGTGGCTTGGTGTTTTAATCCAATTATTCAGGGAGTATTTTGCCACAAACTGGCTCTGTCTTGATCTTCTGTCATCTCTTTCTCATCTCATGAAAACCAGAAGTTAATTTTCCCACTTGTGGCACAGAACTCACGTGAAAATTTACCTTAGTCTTGGCCCTGTAGCTGAATGAATGCAAACCTTTCATCTCCTGAAGGTAAAACACAATGAAAAGACACCTAAAAATAGATGATTTGGACCCAGTTCTCATGTTTCATGCTTTCCTCAAGAAGCCAGTTCCTGTGTTATTTAATATGTTACAATTTTAGGAAAAAATCCGGTGCCTTGATAGAGAGAATATAATATCACTGGGAAATTTGGTAGGAGTATTAAATCTCCTTTCACTTTATGGAGTGATGTGAAACAGAGCAGAAATTTGAAAGTAGAATATCTGGTGGCTGCTATGATGCAAGATGGTGTTATCAGATGCAGTTTTGATAAGGACATTGGAGAAATTTTTAAAAGAAAGAAACTCGATCATTTTAGAGAAAAGCAACAACTCTAAGATAGTAAATAAATATAAGTGTACTTTAGAAGCTTGCTGTTGCAGAATATTTGGTTTGGTTCTTCTTAGTGGGTTTTGGGGTTTTTTTCTGTCTTTTTAAAATTTTTTTTAGATATATCAGCTACTGAGAAAACTGGAGAACTTGTAGCACCACCTATTGGATGAGGAATTTTCCTTAAATCTAAATAGCTCCCGTTAATTCCCATACCAAAAAACAACAAACACCATGTATCCATTTGAAGCTGAAATACCTCCAAGCAGTCAGCTTTCAAGAGGGGATTTTGTGTTGTCAGTCTTTGAATAAATACAGTAATTTAATAATTAGTTGTGGGTACACTGAGAAATTTCAGTGTTTCCTTGCTGCAGCATGAGGGCTTTGGTAGGCTGGGAGTGAACCTAAAGCTGCTGATTGTTTAGAGGCTGAGCACACTGATATTACAGCTGTCACTCTGGGGACAGGAGGAAGTGCTGGCAGCTCCAGGCATCCATTATTTTTATCAAAAATTGCTTTTTGTTAAGCCGTTTGTACTCATTCTCTCATAAATAAAAGGTGTTCGGGGAGGGGTGGAACAAACAAGACAACCCTCCTGCCTGAGCTGTTCTCTTTGACAAACCCTTACACTGAGCTAAAGCCTTAGCTCTGCAGTAACTATATTTAAAACAGAGCTATGCTTTTCAACTGCTTTTTAAAAATAGATTATTTATCCTCCCATCTACACGAACACAACTGACTCGACAGGCAGAAAGAATAGTTACTTAATTCCACTCCTACTCTCTTGTTTCTTCCCTATTAACATTATCTCCTTGGTAACACATCCCATGAATTGTGTCTATGATATGCCAGCTACTGCAGTTTGTTTAGTGTCTTGCTACTTAAATGGATTTGGATTTTTGTCTCTGAGGTCCCACCCTGAATGGGGGAATTTTTTTAATTTGTCTTTCCTGTGTGTGTTCAGGGTTTTGCTTTATTTTGTGTTCAGGTATAACATAACCTCTGCCACTGAAATGAATGACAGGAACTTAATTGAGCCTGAATTTCTCAGGATTTTCCTCTCTTTTAATCTTATTGTAATATCTACAACTGCTCAGATGAATATTTTTAGCACTGTAAGTAATAGCTCACCCAAATAAATGTTTGTGTATAAACTTAAAAGGAAAGACTGTCATCTTCTTTCCCCCTGCATTACTTTTGCACAGGAGCCTACAGCCTTTTGTTTTAAATATTTGATAATGTGTAATCAGAATCCATCTGAGCCCAAAGCGTTACCACTTTTAATATCAATTATATTCTCCTTCCAAGGGGGCTCATCAGGCATGTTTATATAGAATTTTTTGAAAATTATGGAGTCTGATATATTTCTGTCTAGGGCTCCTCACAGCTGCTGAGAAACTGGTTAACTATTTAGGATGGGATAATATTAATCTCTCCAAATCCCCACCTTGGCTTCGACACCAGGCTACTTGAAGTTATTGGTTTCAGTGTCAAAGAGAGAACCTCTTTAACTTCTACAGCTGAATAAAATTAATTTTCATTCTGGAGAGATCTTTCTCTTTCACCTGTTAAAATGTTATTTAATGGCTTCCCAAAGAAATAGAGGAAGTTAAATACAGGAAATTAAATACAGGAAATTAAATACAGGAAGTTAAATATAGGAAGTTAAATATAGGAAGTTACATCCAGGTTGTTAAAACTCTCCATTGGGAACGAGCTCCCTTTTCTCTGAAAGATTCCACCTTCGTTGATTCACAATTTTCTAGCAATGAGGAAAGTTAAAAAATCTACTCAACTCTGCTAAAAATCCTTGTCTTCCTTCCTTTTATAGTGGTGACCAGGGGCAGAGAAGTGAAGACACTTTAGTATGGGCTCTGTGAAGAAGGAGCTCACCTCCCTGGCCGTGCAGAGGTCTCTGGAAGCTTTGGATACCTTTGCAACACGGTCCAAACCATCTCCCAAAATCCTTGGTTGCTGGCAGCAGCCCTGTCTTTATGTTTTAGAGTAGAAAAATGGGACAGCCATGGGAGTCATCTGTAGAAAATGCATAAATATGAATAATCACAAAGCAAAACTGCATCCAGCACAGACCCCAGAAAGGCCAAGCACTCGAAATCCACAGATCTGAAAGCTGCTGGAATTTACTGTGGAGATAATCCTGGAGAGATAACAGGGTAATGGCTGTGTGAGGGGAAAGGGCTGGGAGTGAAAATCCTGCTGATGGCACTTGAATGTCTCAGGTGCTAAAAGCAGTTTAACATCCATGGCTGAGCCTGCTCCGGTGTGGGGTGTCCTGGTGACGGCCAAGGCACCCCAAATACAAACCAACAAACCCTTCTTTGTCACCCAAAAGGTTGGGTCATGTTGAGCTGCTCCATTTGTCTCACCTGATTTATTCCTTGGTGAGAAAAGCTTGTCTGGATGTGAAGCATCCAGAAAATAGCAATAGTTGATTGATGAAGAGGTGAAGGAACCACTCCAGTGTGGAAAGGCTGGGAGTGGTGTTGTTGGAAATAAAGATGTGCTTAAAAGTAAGATTTTGAAGGATTATGCATTTATTTGCTTGTCATTGTCAACACTTTCCATGCCAGGTGGGGATAAGATCCCTTATTTCAGTAACTTGTACACCTGTGGGTGCTTTTTGTGAAGTAATCCTTATTTGATTAGCAAAAGAAGGGTTTGCTTTTGAGTTAGTAGGAATATCCTCAAGATACAAGAGCTTTGGTTTGCAAGTCTGGTATTCAGCTATCCTCATGCTTTGAGGTTGGCAAGGTGGTCTCTGTGCTTGGGGATCAGAGAAAGTGGGAAGAGAAGGGTGGACAGAGAGGAGAAACAATTTTTACCTTTTTTAATAATTGGCTTCAAGAAGATGATTAAACCATCCTGGGGACAGGTGTTTATGAAAACCATGAAATTGCACCCTTAAATAACTAGGGATATTAAAAATATTATTAAAAAATTAAATATTATAAAACAAATAGATATTATTAAAAAAATATAGTTTTTCTGGGAAGAGGGATGTTAGGTTCTTTTGTCCTCTGAGGGGTTTTGAGATGCATAAGCCAGGCTCGTGCAGCCTGGGCACTCTGAACTTCGAGGAAGGAGCATTTGTCAAGTAGGGTGCCCAAAAATCTGTGTCAGTGCTTCTCAGGAATGGTTTGTGAATGACCCTGTGATCTCACGAGCAGGAAAGGAGCTGGAATGGAGACACAATTGTTGCTGGGAGGAAAAATAAAATGCTGATAAGGTAGACAAGTTGAATTTCATCTGCAAATTTTCTGAACTGGCTTATTTGATGTCTAAATTCCCAACGTGGCTTACCCAGGAGGAGGAGGAAGGGAAGAAGGGGAAGTGACCCCCGTGCTGTCAGCACTGAGAGCTGCCCTGTGGACAAGGAGCATTTCCCAGCTGTGTTTTAAGCTGTTCCCTTCATCAGCCAGCCTGGCTGTGTTAAAAATGAGACACAGCAATGGTTCCCACCAGCCCAGCCTGACAAACACCCAGGCTCGGCCGGAAGGGCCGCTGTTGGGTTACAGGCTCATAGCAGGGTTTTCTCGTTATGATATCAGCTATTTGGAGAACATGAGGGTTGAACCTTGGCTCCCAGGCTCTGCTGCCTCTCCCCTGCCAGGGCAGGAAGGTGGAGAGCAGAGCAAGCCCCGAGGAGCTGGGCTTTGGCTGAAGAGCAGCACTGATGTCATGCTCTACTCCAGTCTACCTTGGGGAGCGAGGACAAGCTGGCTCCTCTGCTCTGTAGGAACCCTCTGTGTGGTTCCTCTCCTTTCTTTTTGCTTTTTTCCCAGCTATAAATTATCCCCAGAGCTGTGAAAGTGGCTTTCTAACTCCACGTGTGCAAGGGGTTTGCTGAGCTGTGGTATTTTCTGAAGTTCCTGGACTGTTTAGTGCTAGGCTTAACTTAAACCTCAGCACAAGCTTTCCAGCTGAGCTCTTGGGTCTTATCACCAAGGTCACAAGCTTGGCCTGTTAGAATTTTATCATCTTTCAGTGGGAAATGTCCAGTGGACTCGGGTGTCACGAATCAGGCAAACAACATTGCGTCCGTACCTGCAGGATTTAACCCGCCAGCACATCTAAATTTGGCAAGCTCTGTGTCTGTGTGCTGTCCATGTGCATTCTTATATGTTTTTATGTTAGTCTGGAGCTGTTTGGACAAGTGGAAAAAGCAGAAGGCTGAGAGAGCTTGCAGGGGTAGCACAAGATGATAGTTTGCTGGAGTGGCAAGTGAAAGGGCTGATCCAGGTGTCAAGGAGGATTTGAAGAGCATTAACAGGAATGAAGAAATTGGGTCAGACAATTTGCAGCCCAGGCAACAAGGACGAGGCGTTTTGCTGCCTTCCAGCTTCAGGAACCATTCTGAAGGCAGTGCTTTTTGAATCAGGGATTTATTCTGGGCAATACAGTTATTGTTTTTTTCCTCAGGAGTCCCAGCAGCATGAATGCACAAACCTGTTTCCCTGACAGAAATTGCAAGAAAATGCTTAACAAAGAGTGACAATGCCAGCTTCATAGGAACCTGCTGACAAAACTGCTTAAGGGACAATTTGGGTCAAGTACAAAATTGCATTTGAAAAAGGCATGTAAAAGAGGAAATAGTGCAAGTTAATGTAAGCTAGAACATGTAGTTTTCTTTTTTGGTTTTAAGGAATTCCTAACCATGTAGAGTAGAGCATTCCTTACTCGTGTTGTGCTCAATTCTCTGTTTGAGGGAATTCCCCTGTTACATGGCTATGGCTGAACAGAATAAATTGCCCAAGGTGACATCCTTAATGGCCTGAAATAATTGCTTTTTATAAATATTTTAAATACAAGCATAAATTGCCCTTTGGTTTGCAAATTGTCCCCAGATTACCATCAGCACATGTAAAATAAATGTCCAAAACATTCAGAAATTGTAATGAATACTTAGAGTATGCCATGGAGGGGAATGCAGGCTGGCAGTCAATCTTCTTCAGCAGAATAAGAAAGTGAATAAGAACTTGATTCCAAATTTCTCACTAGGGATAGCAAAATAAGACATCACCTCTCAGGGCATGTGTCAGTGACAGGTTTCCTGTGTGGAAGTTTATATTGAATTAATGTCTCTTTGGACCTCCTGAGTTGCTGGAGACCTAAGAGAACAGGGGATCAATTTCTGGCTGTGGTCAGGGTTACCTCTGAGCAGTTCCCAAGGATAGGAATCCTGTACACACACACAAATATATATATATATATATATATATGTGCCAATCCCATTCTAATTTGGGAAAGCCAATTTCCCTGCCTCATTTTATGGGAAGTTAGATCTGTGTTCAGTTATAGCCATAAAATACTCTGCAGGACTTGTTCCTGGTGCTGGTTTGTGTGTCAGAACCTCTATTCTGAGTCCATGCACTTACTGGGAAGGTTCCCATATGTGGAACTTTGTAGTTCCCCTCTGCCCAGGCTCAGCACAGTGCAGCTGGTTTGTTCCATTTCCCAAATTCACAACCTTTCTAATGCCACTACTCATGCTTCTAAAATGAAGATTCTTATGAAAAAGTTGAAGTCTAATGTAAAAGGAAAATGATTTTGATAAACTAAGGTGCACTCAATGAACTAATCCAACGTTTTTACAGCCCTTTTCCCAAAGGAAAGGAATTTTTCTCAAGAATTCCCATGAAATGTCTGGGGACATCAGAGTGTTCCATGGGAACAAGTGCTGGAAAATGCTCATCTGCCAAGCTGAAGTTTTGTGTTAAACCTGCAGCAGCTCTTGTTGGCTCTGTCTCACTCCCTAGCTGGGCAGGATCAGGTTGGCTGCACTCAGGGTTAAACCCTGCCCAGGGTTTGAGTTCTCAGGTATTTTTTGAGAGGATTTTGTCGGCTTCTTTCTTGCCTGGATGCACCTCACTCTGCCTTGAACCAATTCCCCATTTACCTCCAGTCCCTTTACTGTGCTCTCTTGGCACCTCAGAGGGGATAGATTTCCAGGCAGAAGGCAAGGATTTCTGGATGTTTTGGGAAGTAATTCAAAAACTTCTGAAGCAAAAGCTGCTGTTTACCCTGCAGCAAGTGTTACTACCACAAGCTATTGGGATTTTTTTTGCTTCTCTTTCATAACCTGCTGATAACTTTTCCATCTAGGCATTACATCACATCCATTTGTAACCAGTGCAATTACTGTTTTCTAAGGGAACATAAATTCCTCATATTATGGCTTTTGGGTTGTTTTTTTTTAAAAAAAAATAAATTGAGTGCTGCAAATCAATTCTGTATGAACACTACTTATCTGAAAAGATGCAAGATCTGAGAATATCTATAAATCCTCCTCTTCCCAGCATTGCTAGAAATAGAAACTGAGAAGATGAGTGTGGTCTGCTAATGCTTTTGTCACTTTGAGAATGAGCTCTGGGTGAGGCTGCAGCTCAAATCTCTTTGGAGGTTGCAGAAATTTGCAGGAAGGGAGAGTTTTTGTTATTTTTTTAATAAATGTGTTGGCCCTGCCCTCCTCAATCAAAACTCTCCTGTTAATTGTTTGCTTTCTGGGCAAACTTACTTTGGTTTGGATCTACTCTTTGAGAAAGTTACTCACTCACCACCATGTTTGGATATTATAAATATAATAATATTTATATAAACATTTAGGGACATAAAGGAGTGAGTAAGTGAAGGATATTTCTCCTACTCTAAGTGTAAAATGTCTCTTTGTGGAGCTTATTTAACTTAATTGAGGTGTGCTTTGGTAGGGTTTTATTTAAAATAAAAGGAAATAATTGTGTTACTGCTGGGTGACACCATAAACACTGATATGTAGATCTCTGAATTAGAATTCTGCTGAAATCCTTAGAGTTTTTGGTGTTTTATGGACTGTTGGAAGGAAACAAAAATCTGCAGGAAGCAGGCAAAAAACACAGCCTTTAAATGGGTTAAATATAAAACCCAAAGAAATCTTGCAAATTTGCTCACCAAAGTTTTTCAGAGCTATTTTTGGCTGTTTGAACATGTTGACTCTTACATAAGGTTCATTCAGAATATACAAACTGTTCAGTAAATATTCCCAAATGTGAAAACTCAGATTTTCACCCCTTTTGTTTGTGTCTTTCACATTTGAAAACAGGCCATGGTAGGATTCCAGATACATTTCTGCAGTAGCTGCAGGAAGTTTTAGCATGGATTCACAAGCACATGTTGCATATGTAATAATATAATAATATAGTAATATAATAATATAATAATATAGTAATATAATAATAATATAATATAATAATATAATAATATAATAATATAATAATATAATAATGTAATAATGTAATAATGAAATAATGAAATAATATATTAATATAATATCTAATAACAAGTATATAATACTATATAATATCTAAATATATAATATATTATTGTATAAAATAATATATGATATACAATACATAATCTATAATATA
>NC_031773.1:68477518-68496154 GCF_001522545.3 Parus major | reverse complement strand
ATAATAGTAATATCTAATATTTTAATATAATAATAGATAATATTATAATATATAATTATATATTATAATATATTTATAATATATAATGTAATATAATAATAACATAACAATAATATAATGATAATATACCAATAATAAAATGATAATGTTGCAGTGAATTTAGGACTTTGGCAAGAAGAGAGAGATAATTTGATGTATATTTAAATAAGCTCTGCATTTGATAAATGCACATGGTGTTCCTTTTTTAAATCTTTTTATGTCCTGTGTGCCCCCCTGCAAAGCTGGGGCTGTGCTGATGGGCTTTGCAATAAATCTGCTTGATCAGAGCTGCTCCATGATGAGTTAGTAGGAATATCCTCAAGATACAAGAGCTTTGGTTGGCAAGTCTGATATTCAGCTATCCTCATGCTTTGAGATTGCCAAGGTGGTCTCTGTGCTGGGGAATCAGAGAAAGTGGGAAGAGAAGGGTGGACAGAGAGGAGAAACAATTTTTACCTTTGCTCCATGACGTATTTAACCAATAAATTGTATATTTTGCCTCTTGATTTTTCATTTTGAAATAGAAAATGGCATTTTCCTTTCGAGGGTTGAGCTGCTGAAGCGAGGACATGTCTGATTTCCTGCTCATAAAGGAAGATCAGGCTTTGCACAGAGCAGAGCTGGATTTTTGCCAGCTGCCCAGAGAGGAAGAGCTTGCACTTGAGCCCAGCCTTATGCTCCAGGGTTTGCTGCCAGCAGAGGAAAAAGCAGAATCTGATTAAAACCTGTTGAGGAGCTCTCAAGTGCAAGCCTGAGCTCTGTGGAGCCATGAGATAACCACCTTATCTCTCTGTTGGTACGAGATGCTGAGGGTGCAGAAATAGAGCTCAGGCCCCTTGTGCAGGCAAAGTTACAGCTTCCAAAAAAAGGAACTTTTTACAGCCCCTCCCCACTGAAAACTAACTGACAGCTAAATAGATAAATTGTCTTTTATTCTCTTTGCTCCTACTAATTTTAGTAGTATTTAGTAATATACTAATAATAGCAATAAATAAATATTATTATAATATTATAATAATAGTAATAAATAAATATAAATAATAGTTTATTTATAAAATAAACTAAAAATAGTAACATTTAGTAGTATACTCCAGTGTGACTATGCATGCTGTTGAAGAGACTCCAGGAGAGCCATGGGGTGGATTTGAGGAGATCTGATTTTGGGGCAATAGATTTCACCCCATGGCATTTTCTGTCTGAAACACTGCAGTGCAGTTAGGGTTAGCCTGGTTTATTTAGATTAAATAAATCTCTTTTGCTATATTTTTTTTATCTATTGAAGTTCTTTTTTTTTTTTTTTCTATTGAAGTTTTCTACTGAAGTTACATGTTTAAAAACAAACAAGGTTTTGGTTTTTTTTCTATTGAACTTCCACATACTGAAGTTTGACCTAACTTCCTCTTGTTTATGAAAAAAAATCTCTGCAACTATTTAGTGAGAAGCCCAAAGAAGGATAAAATGAGTGCCCTGACACCCACACCTTCCATTTGACCACTACTTTTATCTACATTATCAACATTATTTATTACATTATCTACATTATTAATTTATTACATTACCTACATTAAATTCCACGGGTCTGGAGCACAGTGTAAGAGTTTGTTGCTGTCTCCAGTAAGAAAAAGGAGATGAAATCTCAGGTCTTGTACAACTTTCTTCACATTCTGCTTCCTCCATGCAGAATTAAGAACCACCCTAAGTGTCTCCAAGCATAAATAGTAAGATATAATTTCAATAATATATCTTGGATATAATATATATCTAATATATGTGATATATAGATAGATAGATAGATAGATAGATAGATAGATAGAATTATATATACATATATATACTTATATATATAATTACATATATATTATATATATATAATTTTATATAATTTATATATAATTTATAGAATATATATTTTTATAATTATATATTTATATAATTATATAGTATATTATATATTTTTATATATAATATATATATACCATAGAATATATTTTTGATATAATATATATCTTATATCTTCTATATATATTATATTATAGATATAATTATATACATTTATATATATACACAATTATATATATAATTTTTATATTTTTTATATATTTTATACAATATATATTTTATATTATTATTATTTTATTTTATATATATTATTATTCTACAATTTAAATTATTATAAAAATTAAATATTATAAATTATAAATTATAAATAATAAAATATTATAAGTTATAAACAATAATTATTTATATACTACTATTCTATTATTTTATATTATTATTTATATTTATATATAAAGATATATTATATATTTTATATAATATTTATATAATTATATCTATTATATATTTTATATATATTTTATATTTTATATATTTTTATATATATATATAATATAATATATCTTGGATATATTATATAATATATACTGGATATAATATATAAGGTAGAGGAAGTGTTTAGGAGCTTTAAAACAAAACAAAGCTTTTCCAGCCCTGCCAAGCTAAATAGTTTTACATAATTTTTCTTTTCAAGAAGCAAAATTTAAGACCAGCATTGCAAATAAATAAATATCTCCCAAATATTAATCCCTGCTCCCATTCTAGACTTGTTAAATCTGAGGGATGATATGATCTAATAATATATTAATAAAATATAAAAAATAAAAATATAACATCAGTGGGAGAGGGCTCACAACCTCCTCTTCTTAATTTTTTTAATATTTTATTTTCTTCTTTATTTTTTAACCTGTCCAGTCCCAACAAGCAGCATGTTGCAGGTTTTCCACAGGGAAAAAAAAAGACACAGAGAATCATCCTGGAGGGAAAAAAACATTAAAAATCTTAAAGGCCAGGATAAAATAGCATCTAATAAAAAAAGATGCTGACCAAAAACAAGGCTAAATGCTAATAACAAACATGTGAGACATGAAGAAACGTGGGTTTCTGGGTGACTCACAATATAGACATATGTAAATTTAGATACACACACACTCTATATTTTTTTTTCCTGAAGCATTAGCAATTATCTAATAAAGTGTTTTCTCATGGAGGAATAGACAGTTTTTCCCTATACTTCTTGATTTTTCTGTTTGGAATTGAAAATGACATTTTACTTTAGAGGTTCAAGTTGCTGAACCAAAAAGTTTTGTGTCAGTGTGATGTTAATCCTTGTTCACCTGAATATCAGTGATCCCCTGTGAGTTCTTTTTGAGATGGTTTCTGTTCCCTTCCTGGTTTAGACCCTTCCTTTGGGCTTTTTCTGTTGCAAAGTATTACAAGACTCATAAATTCCACACAAAAAAAAAAAAAAACAAAAAAAAAAAATGCTTTTCATTTACAAGACTCCTAAATTCCACACAAAACAAAATGCTTTCCATTCAAAGCATCTATTTTTGTTTCAATTCGACCTTAATGACAAAACAAAAAATATGTGCCTTTGGAATGTTCTGGTGCTTCATGTTCTACAAAACATGCATGATGTTTTGGCTTTTTGACTGAATTTTGGCATTCCACTTGGATAAAAGCCATGCTGGAATATCAAGTGAGACACTGAACTTGCCATTTTTGATTAGTCCAGCCTTGGTGAACCCAATGCTCTGCAGCAATCCCATATTTCACACCAACCAAAGCTTCAGCAGTAATTTCTATGTGTTCCTACCAGAGCAGGAGTGATAGTAAAAGGTTCTAAAATCTTAGAAAATTTGGAGACTTATAAAGAAAGTTAGGTTTGGAAAGCCCTGGGAAAAGTAGGCCCTGGGAAATGTCAGGCCTTGTGTGTGCTAAAGATCAGGTGAAACTGCACCTGTGTGGTCAGGATATGATAAATGATACAATTGTTAGATGGGATTAGATATAATTATTGTTTAGAGAACATGAGGAACAATGTTAGGGGGCTGGGGGGGATCATGAGAAATCCATGCTTGGGTAAAAACAATGTATACAATAAAACAATGTAAGTTTAATAATTAATATGTAAGTTATATAATGATAGAGTATAAAACATGTTCAGCTCCAAACCAAGTTGGGTCAGATTTGGGTCTGTGTACCCCTGACACCCAGAGCTCTTTAATAAAGCACTTTTATATAATTATTCTGTGATTATGTGTGTTCCTGAATGCTAACAGGAGGAAACCTGGCTTGTCCAACCTGTAGTAAACAGTGAGTAGCCCGTGGCAGGTGCTGGTAACATCCTCAGAGCAGGAGCAGTGATGTTCCTGGCTGATTTACACCACTCATCATCCCTCCCATCACATCAGAGCATTTCATTCGTGTCTCTGCTCAATCAGCTTGGTCTGCACAATCTCAGCTCTCAAACCAAGCTGCTGCAGCTTTACTTTTCCCTCTTTGTATTCTTTTTCCTCCCATCTCATCTCCCCAGTAGCCACAGCATCCCATTTTCTCTTAACCCCTGTGGTTGTTGCTGTATGGGACTTTCTGTTACCTCTCATAAATTTTCCTGAATATATTCTCCTGAATATTTGCATGGTGTCAAATATTTCAGCCCAGGTCACACATCTCTACATCAATTTCCACCCTCTTTTTTATTTATTTGAGAAACAAGAATTCTGCTCACTTTTTGTGTGTGTGTGATACACAAAAAAAACCATTTTCTACCTTCCTTAAAAGACTTTTAGCAGCAAAATAACACTCAGCTTCTAGGTCTCATGCAAAATACCCTTGAGACACAGCTGCACAAGCAATAAAATGAGAAATTCACATTGCATTCTTGGTTTCTACTGCATCTCTTTATACCTTGTCAGTTTGACTGCAGCACAGTTGAAAATTTAGATTCTTTTCCTGTGGTCTTCATGCCATTTTATGAGCTTTAATGGAAATGTAACTTCTTCTTGAGAATCTAAACTCTCTGTTGATGCCAGTTCACAATCCAGTTGACCTAACTGTAATATAATAAGAGACCAGTTTGAAAAAAAACCAAAATCCCAAGGTTTTTGCCTCTAAAAGTTTTCATTTCTGATATTCTAGAAAATTAGTCTCACATAGAACACTTGTCCAATAGTATAAGACATAAAAATTCAACTGTTCCACTGATCCACTTCAGGGTTTTTTTCTGAACAATTCCTGAAATCCCAATCCTTTAGCAGCCCTGTTTAAACAAATAAAAGAATTAAGAATGGGTGCCTCTCTAATCCAAAATATCCATTTGTACTTCCTTGGCAGCTCCTTTAGGGTAGGATTGAGCAAGCCTGTGTCTAAACTAAGTTTCATCTCCTTCAAGGTAAATGTCTCAAATAATTGGTAGAATCTTAGCTTAGAACTGTTTCTTATTTGCTGCCAAGTTGGAAAATAATTTTTTTTAAAATCTCAGTGACTATTTCAGATGCAGAATTTTAATAAAGATGAATCTTTTCCCTACCAAAGTTCTGCCATTCTCATGATGCATTTGACATAATCCCTGATGACAAAATGGAAGAACAGGTTTTCCTGGAATGAAAACATCTACAATCTCCCATGCCAGCAGGCCTGATTGCTGGTTGAAAACACTTCCATCCAACTTATTAAATTTTACTTTAAGGAGGCAGGGAATGGCTATTTGAGCAGAATATGTTATCTGAGCACTCCAACACCTCTCTGCCTGCCTGAGTGTGCTGTCTGATACTCCTGCTGCCTCTCCTGCTGCAGCCTGGAGGATGCCACAGGGGGAAATGCCATCTCACGGTGTCACCAAGCACTCCTGATGTCCCCAGTGCTGGCAGGAGTGACAAAGCTGTGGGAAGGGATGTGTTTGGTGATCCATGTGCTGGACCTGACACAGGGAGGGATATTCTTGGGAAGGATGGGTTGGGTGCCACGAGACAGGCTGTGGTTGGAGCAGGGGTTGGTGAGGGTGAAGGAAGGGAACTGGTGCTCAGTGCCTCCCCTCCCATGCAGAAGAAACACAAAAGAGGTGGCTGGGTGTTTGCAGGAGTCAGTCTGGACTGGCTCCTGGAGCTGAGGAGGAGTTATCTTCCCGTGAAGTGATGCACAGCAAACATTGCTCCTGCAGGTTGCTCCTGCCCATTCCTCAGGGATGCTCCTACTTGGGACAGCAGGGCTGCATCCCTGCAAATGAGCTGGTGACTGACTTCCCAAGGCATGGATTGATCCAACAGGCAGACACTTGAGGAAATTCTCCTCTTCAGCTGCTGCTGAAAGGCCAAAGGTTTTCTTCCCCATCCAAGTGTTGTTTTCCTTAACCTGGCCATGGACTCGTAGCTCCTACTGTATTTTTGTTTTTTGTTAGTTATTAGGGCTTTTTAGCAATAGTTTAGGGGTATTATTCAGATGTTTGTGAGGCTATAAAAGCTTGTGTTGGTGATGCAACAACAGAACTGAAATTGTGAGTAATGTAGCCGTGACCAGTGTTTTGACTGTGTGCCAAGACTAAAATCCAGCCAACACAGCAAAGAATAACACAACTCTCAAGAAAATGAAATCTTTTTCTTATGTGTATTTTTGTGCAGCTACTTTTATAGATTTTTCTCTTGGTTCAAGATAAAGATTCTAGCTCTGACTTACACATTACATTACCTGCGACACCATTTTTTAAATCTCTTTATAAGCAGACAACTTCCTTAAGTGCAGAATTGTAACAAAACAAGACCATATGGACCCAGTCTTGAGTGATAATTGTCTCTTGAAAGAAAATGATGGCCCTCAGGTCTTGGTGTCAGCAGCCTAATTCCACTTTGACCGAGGTCAGTCACTGAGTTTTCCACCACCAGGCTCCAGGTGAACGACAGCCTGAAGATGAAGATAAGAGAGAAGAGTTTCTTTTCCTCCTCTGTCACTTCCTGAGGGTTTTCTTTGCTTATTTTACAGCTTTGTGGGGGTTTTGGCAGAACTCCACGCTGTCTGCTGCCTCATGGAATTTTGTGTGTTTTCTTTTTCTTAAAGAATGCATCGTAGAAATTAATTTTCCTGTGTCACCTAATGCTAGTGTGACAGCATAAGCCTTTAATGTGTTTTGGGTTTCATGGTGGGTTTCTTTCTGACTGCAGGTTAGTTTTTCTAAAGGCCTTAAATAGCAGACAAACTAATAAATATTTTGATAGCATAGCTTGATAATATTTTTTTTTACTAAAAACGATGGTTATTTCTGGAGATTGGATAAAACTTAAGGTTTTAACAAGAAATTGAAGTTTTCTAATCTTAGAAGATTAAGTATTTAAAGCTGAATTCATTTCAGTTAGTTACACTTTAGAGTTATTTAGTAGTTTTGTTATCCATATAATTATCAGGTATTGTATCACTTATAGGTAATATCTGTAATATCTAAAGTATCACTGTCACACTAATTACAAGCAGTAAAACTTAATTCTTTCAGGACTTTCTCTTTGCCTTCTGCAGGTGAGAAATGCAGGTTGGGCAGAGGTACAACCTTCAAGTCTGATGGTTGAGAGGTGGTTTGGATTGGAGAGCTGAAAATGAGCTATTTCGGTTTAAAATTAAACACTCTTCTTTGAAGTCAGCAAATACCAAAACTTGGAAGCCTATCCCTGGTTAGAAATAGGCTGCAAGGAGGATGCTGGTGTGTTATTTCAATGTTTGCAGCTGTCTGGGGTGCAGGAGAGCCTGAGAGCTCCACGACAGCCCAAAGGAGTTTGGAACTGCGGTGAGGATTTCAAATAAACCTCGCCGAGCACGTGTGGAGCCTGTGCTGCCATTTCCAGGAAATATTGCCACCTCCTGCTGCTGCTGGACACGAAATGATTCACCCAGACACAGCTCAATGTGTGATAGGAAAAAGAGAGATTTTTTCCTGTGGTTTCAGTATTTATAGATTCTCGACCACGACCGGGGATTGGATAAGTCAGGTTAACACCTTCCCAACCACGCTGGTGGTGAGAAATGTCTATCAAAAGACATTTTGGCTATGTTTATAGGCACTTTCCTGGGAAAGTGATGAAAACAAGGTCAGGAGGTTGAATTCTCGGGGTGACAGGGTCCTCCAGTGCCACCTGAGTGCCGTGAAGGACTCCCAGCAGCTGAGGTGTGGCAGTGCCAGCAGGGCAGGCTGGAGGCTCCCCGTGGGCTGAGGTACCACCATCTGCACCAGGGGAGGGGCATGAGGGCTTTGCAGTGAAAATCCCCTGCAGTTTGGGTGAGCCAGGGGATGGAAGGTTCCCCAGGGCCCCTGCACACACCGACAGACAAGGAGCCCTTGGCCGGCAAACATCGTCCTCATTCCCACTGATTCTGTTCTGCCGGTAGCCCTCGGAATTCTGCATTGTTATTTTTGCAATTCATACCCACACAATCAAAAGTAGTTTCTTTTAATGCTGTAGAACATAATTATAGGCCTGGCAGGCTCTGACAAGTTGGTTGAGACATTTATTCTTGCAGCCGGCAGATGCTTAAATGATTTTGTATTGGGAAATGCTGTCTGTGAAATGTTCTGTCTTAGTCGCTGTTACTAAACCCAGATTCATAATGAAGTCTAGCATCAAATATTTATGTAAAATTACTTTAATCTGTAAATAGTTTTAGCTATGAAAGATAAAAACAGCTGAGAAAAATTAGTTGGGGAGGGGGAAGGGTTCAGAAGTTTCTGTTGAGAAACAGTGATGTGTTTCTTTTCTGGTCTCTTAAAGTTGTTACCCAGCTGGTGCTTTACAGAGAAAGAAGTCCACAATATCCATTGCTACATAAAAGATGTTCATGTTCTAAGGTATTAATAGAGCTCTAACCTATCCCTCTTGGGTCACTGTTATTAAAATCCTCTCACAAGACCCATTTGGAAAAGCAGAGGGCTTTATATAATATATAATATATATATATATCCATGGACCAGTCATAAATAAAACACTTTCCCTGGTTGTCCCAGCTGTCCCCAGTCAGGTTGGTTCTCATCAGGAAAAGGCAAAATTGTGCACACTGACTTAGACCTCTCCCTCTTACCTCTGAGTTTAAGCTGAGTTTAAGCAAGCAAGCTCTCATTTGCCATGAACCAACTTCAGCTCTTGTAAAGCCACAAGGAGGAGAGGGACATCTCCAACTCTTTGAGCTCTTACTCAGAGGTTTTGACAGTGACTGATTTTCTTTTCATGAGTTGAATCATTTGGAAGCTGCAGTAGCTGGTGGTTCATCTGCAGCACTGTTGAGTCTGAGAGTGGCTGCAGCCTGATCCTATGGAATTGCACATTCCCTAAATATTTTAATAGCAGCAAATCTGCCTGGGTCCACTTTTTCTAGCTTGCACTCTGATGAAGGGCACTACAGAGGCTCTGCTGATCCCTGCCACGAGGGAGGCATAAATCTCAACCACTGACTCTGCTTACAACTTGGTTTTTCTGAAGGTTCCTAAAAGTAATCCCACTAATCTGACCTAGTTACTATAAACTGATTTCTCTAGGATGAAAGAGTCTGCCCTTCCTCTGGGACTCTGACATGTTACTTCACGGTTTTTGTACTCTCATCTGTGGCTGTGGAATTTGGATACCATCCACTGAGGTGTTTGTATAGTCTATGTAGCTGTTATATCTCAGAAATACTTCAAATTTGATGGTCTGGGTCAATTCCTTCCCAGTTTGGAGAAAGGAATTGTTTGTTTTAGTCACGGGGTTTTGTTGGTTTTTGTTCCTTTATTTTCTGCTTGTGTGTGGGTAAAAATTTGTCAAGGGAAAGCTCAACAGTAAAAAAAAAAGCTGAATTTTGTTCTGAAACTATGAAACTATGAACAGCTACTGCTCTTGTAAGTGTGATCTTGACTTAGCTGCTCTGAAAGTCGTGGTGTCATTAGCTGTGTCAGTGAAAATTGGGTGTTGTAGGAAGGGAAAATGTTGGTTCTACTTTGACCAAAAAAAATAATAAAAACAGGAAAACTCCTCTTTTTTTTTCTTTTTTTTTCTCTCTGAGCAGGAACCTTCAGCTCTGTACCAGGCAGAGGATTTTAGTAGGGAGCTGAGTATTGCAGGGATTGTGAATTGTGCCTCCAAGTGCACAAATCTCTAAGATAACCATGGCAGCTTCTACAGGTGATATTCTGCTCTCTGCTCCTGCTTCTCTCTAGACAAGCACAGAACTGGGGTTTCTTGCCACAGTGGCTATTTGGGTGGTGCCTCAAGGAATGCAGATGGGACTAAATAAACCCCAGCCAGAAAATCTGAGGACAAATGTCTCTGAGAAAAGAGAGGAAAAAAAAATATATATATATATATATAAATCTGCTTCTTCCCACTGTTACTCAGTGGTGTGTAGGTTGTCGAGCTGTAGGTAGGTTGTGTGCCTCCACATGCTGTTTTCATAGAGGCACTGAGAAAGCTGAGGGATGGTGCTGTTTACATGAGATAAAAAGGAGCCTTGGAGCTCCCAGACTGCCAGCACCACAGGGTTTGTTCTCTCCCTGCCTCTCCCAGCAGCCTGCTGCAGACTGCCTGACCTGGAGGGAAGCTTGGGCTCTTCAGGACTCCTCCAATGAGCTCTCTGGAAGTGGAAAAGCCATTTCCCAGACTTCTTTAGCTCAAGTGAAGCAAAACTATTTCTATTGATCATTGCTCGTTCTCCCCAGCAAAGGTGGTGGAGTAAAGTGTGAGGTTTAGTGATTTCTTTATTGAAGTCTTGGAAGGATTGAAGCCACCAGGTCCTCCTCCATGGATGAATGAGTTAGAGAGAAGCCCAAATCTTTCCTCCAGAATAATAACTGATTTTTGGGTCCTTTGTGTAGCACTTATTATTCCTAAAGCTTCTGGTAAAAAACACATTTTGCCCCATACTCAGTCAATGGAAACAGTTTGAGCACAGTCCTTGGGATTGTACAGGAGAGGAAGAAAGCCTCTTTCTTCTCAGGAATAAAAAGCATATCAGAGATGTAGGAGCAGAATTGCAGAACATCACTTCTTGCAGACAGAAATCAAGGGTTTAATGCCAGATTTACTCTAGAGTACATGTACACTAGAGAAAGGTGTTTCTTTTTATGCTTCATTGCTGTACTTATTGGATACCTTGGAGTTCTTATGTGTCCAGAAGCACCAGTGAATCAGCTCATAAAGAACAGCTTTTTTCAGGCTTTTAGTGTCTGTGGAATGCACTGACAGGAACAGGAGTGAGCAACTCAAGAAGGAGCTGTACAATTATTGTCATGTTTGTTTATGGAAGGCACTTTTACCTACCATGAAACTCCTTTTTTCATTGCAGAAACTGAAAAATAATGATGTGGTCATTTCACTGATTGTGTGTGCTGTATGAAAATCATCCCAGGGTCTGACAGCAGTCATCCTAAAGGCTTGCTCAGGGCTATTGAGATATTTCCATTCCTGGTGGGAGCTGCAGCTGAACCTCTTAATGTGATAAGAGACATTAGAAATACGAGAGGGCTCCTGCGGGTATTTAAAGCTCTGGAAGGTCTGATTTTATAGATCCATAATCACATATTCAAAGTGCTTCATGACTCTAAATTGCAGGTGTGATAAGCAAAGCAACAGCAACTTTTCACAGAAGTCAAGAGAAGGCTGCCTGCCTCTGCTGGGCTGTATGGTTCAGAACCAGTCAGGAAAACATTATTTGTTCCTCTTTCTAGAAAAAAAAAAGGAAAGAATGGAGGATAGACAGATATCAGGGAGCAAGGGCAGGGAGAAAAGGAAAAAAAAGGAGAAGAATATCTATATCTTGCCAAAGCTCCTGTTAAGATTCCATAAAGAAATGCAGCAGGTGAGGAAATGTAGAAGTTTTTAATTATAACATCAAGCTCCCTGCACCACCCAGCCTAGGTACTACCTTCCATCTTTCACTAGCTTACCACTTATCCAAAAAAAGACACATGGTTTAGCTCAAATTCCCTTGAAATGTCTGTATTTCCTAACAAAATAATGTGCCACATTGAAAAGTAAGATTGCAGCATCCTAGATTTCTGAGTTTAATTTCGTAAAAGCAAATGCAGAAGCACCAAGTGCAGAAACACTTTAACAAGGTTTGCATTAATCCTGGGAAGTTACACAATCATTATTCTGCATTTGCCTTCTGTAGATACAAGAGTACAATGAACCCACAGCTGTACATTTTACCATTTTGTTTGCCTTGCAGCTATAGAAATACATTAGAGATGGTGGTGGTTTAATCCCAGCCACCAGCTAAGTACCACTCAGCTCTTTGCTCACTTTCCCCCTCCCCAACCTGTGGGATGGGGAAGAGAATCCAAAAAAAGGTAAAACACGTGGGTTGAAAGAAGAACAGTTTAATAATTGAAATAAAGTTAAATATTATTATAATAACAATAGGAGAGAGAGAGAGAGAGAGAGAGAGGAATAAACCCCAAGACAGGCATTGCACAACGCATTTGCACCCACTGATGGATGCCCAGCCTGTCCCCACAGAGAGCAGCAGCTCCCCCCAGTTCAAGCATGGACCATGAAGTGCTGTGGTCTGGAATATCCCTGTGGCCACTTTGGGACAGCTGCCCTGGCCACGCTCCCTCCCAGCCTCTTGTGCCCCTCCTCACTGGCAGAGATTCTGAAAACCCCTTGACTCAGGGTAAGCACTGCTCAGCCACAATTAAAAACTCGGTGTGTTATCAGTGCTATTCTCACCCTAAATCAAACCACACACCTGTACCAGCTTCTAGGGAGAAAATGAGCTGTGCCAGTGGAAAATAAAACAGGAGTTAATGTATCTGGAGCCTGCTGGCTTTGTGGGACCCATTCAATATCGGGTTCTCTGCTGCCTTCCAGGCCGTGCTGCCTGGGAGCTCTTGGAGGACACAGCTATGGTGTGGGCTGGGAACTGCTCCAGCCCCGGTGTAAGAAGCTCACAGCAGGAGTAAATTATATTCCTGAGGGCCCCAAATGGCTCTTCTGGCACCCAGGAATTGTTGAGGGGAAGGCAAGAGGCGTCTCTGACAGGAAAAGCAAGGACACGCTGTTGGGAAACCAGCACAAAGCCAAAGAGCCCCCTGTGCTCTTTTCAGGAGAGCAGATGCAAACTTTGGGTGTGGCAGCAGGAAAACAGGAACAGAAGAAAGGAACAGAGCCTGGAATCCCACCGAGGGTTGGTAAGGCTTTAGGTGAAGCCCTGGGCAGGACAAGTCAAGGGAAGAGGGCAGCAGCTGCAGAGAGGGCAGAAGAAGAAGGATCAAAGCATGACTTGAAGCTCAGGAATGTTTAGTCTAGAGACAGGAAGTACAGACTAGATATTAGCAAAGAGGTTTGAACAATAAGGATGGTGAAGCTTTGAAATACATTGCCAAAGAAGGCTGTGGAGTCTTTATTCATTGGAAGTTTTCCAAAAGACTAAGCAAACATCTGTTAAAAATGATGTAAGTATATTTGATTCTCCCTTGGAACATGCAGAAGGAGTAAATTATGGTTAAAGAGATGAAATAAACTGGTAATTTTCAAACTCTGGGTCAAGCTACTCTTGGATTCAAAGAACTTTAAAGTGTTAGCAGTGG
The DNA here is from genome assembly GCF_001522545.3 of Parus major. Lineage (NCBI taxonomy): Eukaryota > Metazoa > Chordata > Aves > Passeriformes > Paridae > Parus > Parus major. Next base: position 68,482,737 of record NC_031773.1, on the reverse strand, counting down.
TTATATCTAATAACATTTGACCTTGATGTTTCTGGCCCCTATTCACATAATTGTTGCATGAAGATATATAACCCAAAAGGGAGTTGTGCTTTTCAGAAGATGAAAATCATTGTAATAAATGGCTTCTGAAGGTTCTTCCTGGCCTTCTGACTCTGTGGTCCCACAGCACTGCTGCTGGAGCAATGTAAAGCAAAGAGGGCAGAGCAGATCTGAAATTCAGATTTCAGTTTAGGTTAATCACTCACTCTTACTGGATCAACAAATACGATGGACTTTGCTGTCAAAAATTAAGGTGTTTTAAGCTGTAGTAATTTTTTTATAGCTGCTCAAAATGTTTCTGCAGAAAGACAAATGAAGATTTCTATCTTTCTCTTCATGTAGTTTATAAAAAGGGCAGAAATACTGGCTCAGTCCTGTGGACAAAGAACAATTACAAAATGTTCTCCCCTGCAGACATTTTGCTAAAAAGGCATTTGTGTAAGACAGAGCATGGCAAAACACAGGAAGCTTTGAAAGTCAACCACGAGCAAATCTCCCTTTTAGTCTCAGAAACAGAGGAAACTCTGCTAATTCTGAATCTTGGGCACAAATGAAAACATCTCTAGAAGTGCACAATGCAGAAGATGTTCTTTCCATTTGGTTCATAGAGATATTTCTGAATACAGAGCTCACTATCTCCCAGTATCTCTTGTCTGGTGACTAAGATCCAAAACCTCTAGTTTTATGGCCAAGGTCACATTTTTGAGGATTCTTTCATCACTTGAGGTGTTTGAATCCACCATTGTTACTTAGGTCTGTATATTATATTTTCAAATGAGATTTAAAATCACGTTTTACCTTTTTTTCCTCCATTCTTTCTCTGTTTAAGAAGTCTCTTGATTCTTTAAACTTTTTTTCTTTTCCTAAGCCTATCCTGTGTTTCCACAAAAGTGTGTGCAATCTGTGGTCTCTTATCTCAGATGCATTGGTTGAACATTGCTGTAGTCAGTATAATGAATTCATGGGGTATTTTATGTGTATTGATATACAAAATATCCCAGAGAATATCTCAGAGAAACCAGAAGAGATTTTGTATAGAGCTACGGATGAAATTTTCCTCTCCAGAGGAAAAAATACTCTCTAAAAAAGCTGACATGGATAAAACTGATGGAGTTGGTTTTTATTCCCCCCTTTTATGCATACCTATCATAAGGTATTTTTGCTTAGCATCTGTGCAAGATATTTAAATAAACTCATACCCCAGTAATTCCTATTTTATAACTTATCCTAGGCAGAGAAAGGAAAACATTTAGTCCTAGTTGAACCAAAGTTTAAGAACTAGCTCTCTGTTTTATTGCAGGATGATTTTTTGCTGGGGTTTTTCTTAATTTAGGTAGGTTTTTAGTAAGTTTCTGTCAGCATTCTCTTGGATTGACAGCTGGGAAATAGAACAAGCAAAGCATCGCTGCCCTGGGCTTGGTCTCTGTGTGGGCTCCCATGTGCACATGGATACAGGAAAATCCAGTAATTAACTGCAGCTGGGGCTTTGCCCAAGATAATTATGGGTCAAAGTTTCTAATAGATATGTTGGGAAGGAGTTGGAGCAGGTGTGGAGCTGCCCAGGGCTTGTCCCCAGTGGAAGGAGTCGCTGGAGTGTGACGTGTGCTGGTGATGGGATCAGGGCTGTCTTCAATGCACAATTCAGGGCTTTTTCCTCCTCAGCAGAAAAGAGCTAATGATGTGAGATGGCAGAGAAATGATTATCCCTTCAATGCTGTAAAATTGTGGTCCCAGAGAAGACAGCAGATGTTTTAATTGGCTTGGGGTGTAGGAAAGTCTCAATCATTGCATGTGGAAATTCTGGTGTGTGGCTGTGAACTGATGGTGTTTTATACAGGACCAAGCCATAGCTGCCCAAGCAGGAGCACCTCGAGCTGCATTTGAGTCCTGTCAAGATGAGCTTCATCATTTCATAGATGCACATTTGAATCTTTATTGCTAAGAGTGTGCTTGGCGTAATCATGTCTGGTTTGATTCTTGTTGTAAAGAGATTTTTTGGAAAATCTGCTCTGATTTTGTCATTACTTGGAATTCTGCTCTAGTACAGTGAAGACTTCCTATTAAAGGGACTTTTTTTTTTAAAAAAATATTGTCTGAAAGGTTAAAATGCAGTGGAATTACCTGTTCTGAAGTATGTTTAGTACTACTGCTCTTCTTGAGCTTTTCACACTCTGTGTATTCTTTAGGGAGGATGAAGAGTAAAAGCTGCCTTCATAAATCACCAAGAAATTATCATTATTGGCCTAATAATTCTGTCTCTTGCCAAGATTGCCAGGAAGGTCATTTGGCAACAATAATGCCTGTTACATGGATAAGGGTGTGCTGGGAACTGCAAGGAGAGTAAGAATTCAGTTTATTTGTTTCTAGTAATGTAAAACCCCCCAAAATATACTTGTTTAGACAAACCCTTTGTAAGTGGTTAGATCTCCTTGACACATCATCCAGATACAGGTGATGACAGCTCAAGTTTCTTCTTCCAAAACCAGTACAAGGCATGTTAGAGAATGATGGTGCATCCTGCTGCTGCCAGCATTTTCTTTTTCTGTGTTCACCAAGAATCTTCTGTGCACCTCTGCACCCACTTCTTTAATTTCATCTGATCACTTCTTTCAACCAGTGTCAAACCAACACCTTTGACAGCCCCTGGTAATTTCTACAAGTGGTTTTGTGGTTTTAATTTCAGAGTGTGCACAGAAAACAAAACCTGGAGGGAAAGCAAGGGAAGAAAAAAAGAAATATTTCAAGGTGGTTTGATTACCAAACCTGTGAGAGTGCTCTCAAGTCTTGACAAAGACTGTGCCAAAATAAGCAAGATTTAATTCCTGCACTTAATTCCATGACTATGAAAAATGTGGGTTAATTCAGAAGGATAATAGTTTCAACCTGAACTCCATCTTAAACCAGAGGTTTAAGAATGAGCACCTCAGTTTTGTCACTTGTGACATAAATACAGTAAATTCTACTCTTCTGTCACAGTTTCCATGACCATGTAGCTGTCTACTCACATCTCTGCAGAGCCAGTTCAGTGTGGCATTGAACAGAAGACATTTCAGCCTGTTAGTCAATCTTGGAGAATTTTTGGCAGCCACATCAGGTTTTTGCCTCTCTCTTACAAAGCACTGCTGCCTAGACTTGTCAGGAGTTAAAAAAAGAAGTCAAAGACTGGACAACTTGGGTTGGAGAACTCTTTTCTGGCATTGAACCACCCTAATCCTTGCTAATCTTACTTCATTTTTTTCAGAATTCTATGGATTTTTCCCCCACCTTTCCTTCAATATCTATTTTTCAGCTTTTCCTGGCTGTGCATGACCACATCCTCTCTGTTTCACCCTGCCCTGCCTTCTTTTAAAAAGCTGCTCCAGGAACCAACAAAAAAGGGTTGCCAGATGAAGCATTATCTCTAATTACAGCCCAAAAGTACATCTTGAAACAAAGTGGAACAAGTATTTTTAAAAGAAAGTTGCCCAGTTGTGAGCACAAGTGTAATTAAGAAAAAGTCTTAAAGTGTTTAGAGACCTGTTTTCTTCTCTGCATATTAGGTTGGGGTTTTTTGGTGGTTTTTTTGGGTGTTTGGGGTTTTTTTGTTATATTTGTGTTGTTTTGCTGCTTTAGTTCTTTATTTTGTTTGGTTGGGGTTTTTTTTCCTAAGTTGCATCTAGACCCTGATTAAAGCACTGCTGTCTGTTCAGTTCTAACAGTTTAAAATCTCTTTTTCAAGCCTAAAATTTTTCTGATAGGATTTTTTGGAAGTTGTTCTGCTTCATTTTTCTTTGAAGTCAGCAGTTCCCTAACCTTCCCAACCATTAATTTGAGCAGTCAGATGCTGTTTGGCATTGATAATCCTGGTTTCTGGGTAACCCATGTGGGGCCATTTTACAAGGCAAAAGTATTCAGACACTGTCAGGGATATTGAAGGTGCAATTCAAGAAAATGTGCTGATGCAGGAGACCAAAAGTTTAAATTTCAGGAGTTCCTGCTGATCACATGCCCCAAGTGTTTGATCAGAATTCCTTCATCATATCAGCTCAGAGGGTTTCACAGAGTTTCAATTCTGTGAAATTTTATCACACAGGTAGGCCAATTTATTTTGTTGGTTTAAGTGAGTGTAATTGAAGCAGAAATACAAATTCATCACCCTGATGGAAGAGTCAGTCTCAGCATCAACACCACAGCCAGGATAAAAGGCAGTGTGAATAAACTCTGTGCCTTTTGTGATGAGTTTTCCTGGAAATTTTATAGGACTAAATACCAGACAACAGTGTTTAGTTTACTTTTATACTTTATATCACAATGATCACAACCACTTCAAAGAGTTTGCAAAGTTTTACAGGCAGATCATATTTTTCAGTGTATCCTCCTGAAATCTGTCCTGATTAATTCAAGAGTGGCTAACTCAGTAGCATAAACCATAAACAAAAAATCCTTCTGAGCCCAGCTCCTTTGGGATACTCCTTCAAGGGGAGTTCAGGTTAATCTCAGTCCTTCAGGTCAGGAAGAAAACTCTAAAACTCATCAGGATCTTGTTTCTCTTGTTTATTAGGATGTTGTCAAAGACTTGGCTGGTCTCTCCAGACTTTCTGCACAAGTTCAATTCACCATAACCTGCCTCACTTTGGTTCTGATGGCACAAAATGGCCCCAAACCACGTGGCTGTTTCATCTTTATATCCATTTTTACCCAATTAACAATAGACAGTTTTATTGTTCTTATATATTAACAAATAAGTTTTCTATATCTACTTATGTAACTAAAACTGTAACTAACCTCCAACCAATCACTCTGTGCTTTTATAAACTGCAGAACCATGGAGAAGAAGGAAGGAGAGCTAAGAACCACACCCTTTTTCCTCCATCTTTACTCCATGTATTAAACACTCTAAAAATCTATATTTTTCACTTCAGTGACATACTAAACATTATACTCATTTCTACTTATTTTTTTTTATAAATCCTGGTTTACCCAGGGATATTTGGAAGCCTTTCTGTCAGTGACAGACAAAATTAATACCTTTTTGGAGAACAGGACAAACAGAGAAATGTTTGTCCATTTTTGGATTCCTACAGTTTGGGAATGTGTGTCCTGAGCCCTGTGGAAGGTGCTGAGATTAATGTGATATAATATAATATAATATAATATAATATAATATAATATAATATAATATAATATAATATAATATAATA
>NC_031773.1:68458332-68477065 GCF_001522545.3 Parus major | reverse complement strand
TAATAAAATAATGATAATAATAATAATAATAATAATAATAATAATAATAATAATAATAATAATAATAATAATAATAATAATAATAGTGATGTTGGGCATTCCTCATTACACACATGCAGGTTATTTCCAGGTGTCCAAGCTGGAAACACACGTGCTGCTTGTTGAGATCTCTTCTGCTGATGTTTGGGAAGAGCAGCAGAGGCAGTTTCAGACCTGGCTTTCCAACAGAACTGGAGGGCAAGTGAGGGAGCAGGATGCAAACTCTGGTGTTTATGTTTCACTGATTGCAGGTATTCAGAGGAAATGTGTTTATTGCTGCCCACGTTCAGTCCCAGGGTCCATGGCTCTATTTTCAGCAGCCATGCACTATTATTAATCCGAGATTTTTGACTATCCAGTGAGTCAGAAGGTCTGACTGCCCAGAGATACGTGAGTCAGACAGGCAGGAATAGTCTGTTCTTCTTCAAGACACCAGGAGACACGGATTTAAAAAGAGGTTTCATACTTAGTGAACAATACAAATGGAAACACAATATATAAATAGAAATCCTTTTACCCTTCACATTGGATTCTTTTCCCAGGAAACTCTTGTCCCAAAACTGCTACTTACTACACAATCTATTTGTATATGAAAATGGGTGGCTTGTCACCCTTTTTATTCTTTTCATATCCCCTGTCTATTGCTTAGTTAGTGCATTTCTAGGACAGAGAATCCTCCCACTGTGACATAGCTATTCCCACAGTGAAAAAATATCATATGTAAGAAGCTTAGAGAAGGGGTGTGGGTCAGGGAGAAGAATTTCATAATAATTTAAATTTATCTTCTGAAATGGTTTCTCTAGGAAGGGCAAATTGCATTGAAGTAGCAAAGACAGGGGTGGTGCATGTGGTCCTGAAGTTTCTTTCTGCAGCATATTTTGGGTTTTATCTTCATGTGCTGGCACCTTTCTGAGCCTCCCCATGACAGTGGCAAATTATCAGCAGCCAAAAATGTAACATGTAATCGAGGGATGTAAGAGTGGACTGCAAAAGGATGAATTTTCCACACTGATGTTCAGCCCCAGCCTCTGCAGAATTTCCCTGTGGAAGGCAGAAATGTCCAACCAGCTATAAAATTTCATGGGTTCTGAGCTGGGGAATCAAGTAAATGCAAATTCCAATCAATGGAATGCTCAGTAATGGAATAAAGGAGTGCTTTGGCAGCCCAACAGGTCAGGAATGAAACAAGGATATTTTTACTCAAAGGTCATGGGTGTAAAAGCTAAATTGTGGGAGACTAAAATGCAAGGCAGAATTCAGAGGGACAGACATTTGGTGATCTTAGGCCTAATTAAAACAGATGGGCACACAAAGAGTTTTGGTCACCTGCTGCAGGGAGACATGGGATAAAGATTCAATTTATCTACTCTCGGGGTAAGAAAGCACATGAATCTCTAGGAATCCAGAAATTTGCTTTCAGGAGGAGTTGTAAATAAAATTAATTTCTAATGTGGATATTTAGGGAGAAGTTCACAAGGCCTCCATGTTGTTCTTAGCTGAGTGAGCTCCTAGCAAGCTCAGAGCACCCCTCAGTTTTGGCTCAAGACAAAGAAGTCCCTTGCAGTGATTTGGTCAGATAACTCATGGAGCTTTTGAGGTGGAGTGGCCTGTAAATTAAACTGAAAATGAAATAAAATATTTCCAGTTAGATTTTTTTTTTTTTTAAATGAAAGCAATTGGTCTTTTTTGTAGCCTTTATTTCGATGTCTGTATTATTTATCTGTCAAGCTCTCCTAGAACTTGAAGTGGTGCATGGATTCTTTCAGCCAAATATCTTGCAGGAAGTTAGAACAGAATAGAAAAGACCTACAAAAACCATCTAATCCAACTCTCTGACCACTTTAGGGCTGACCAAAACCTTACTAGCAAGAAAACCTGTGTGAGCCCCCTGCCTGTCCTTCGTGTGCCTCCAAGAGCCACCTCTTTTTCTGCCACTTTTCTGCTATTTCCAGCTGCATTTTTAGCTCTGCAGCTGCAGAATGCCCAAACTGAAAGGCTGCCTGAAAAAGGACATTGTCTTGTCCTAATGAATCCATCAGTTTCTCATTGCTGGGGGTATTAAGATGTTTAACAAAATTCATTCAAGTTTGGTGCTTTCCCAGACAACAATAGGGAATTCTCCTCCAGGCTTTGCTCATCTGAATTTCAATTGTCTCTTCTCCCTCAGCAGAAGTTCTAGAAAGCATTGGCTTTGTTGAGAGGGCTGGTCAGAGCCAGCATTTCCACAAAGATGTTGTGCCCAGTGTAACAGAAAATCTGTACAGAGTCACAGATGGATTATTCTCCCCAAAAATGGGGATTGTGTGCCTTGTACCAAGTTTTGGCTCACAGTTTCAGGAAAAAGTGCCATCAAAAATGGCAGCAGTCTGTGTCTCTGGGCAATGAATGCCAATTTTTGATGATTGATATACACTTGTGACATGCAGTGATTAATGAAAGGAAATCAAGTTTGTGTAACTGAATGATCATTTCTTCAAGTCACTGGTAAACCAATCTATCATCTTCCCACAAATGTCATCTGACTTCACATTCCAGGGAAATGGATAAAGGAATTATTAAAAGTTCCCTGCAGCTTTTACACTAAGGCCAGTCTTTGTTTTGGTTAACATTTAATTATTTGGATAATAATTTCAAAATTATTGCATTCATGTGACTTCCTGATTGATCTTCTCCTTTTTATCTGTCTTTCAGTCTCAAGCCAAAGCTACTTAAATCACAGCAGTCCCCATATTAAAGCCAGGCTTAAGCAAAAACAGTCATTGAAGCTAGGAAAATGACAAGAAATAGCATTTGAAAGTTCTTTTTTGTGGAATCTATTTGGTTTGGATTAGTGCTGTTTCTCTCCTAAACTACACATGTCCAAAAGAGGAGAAAAACAAAAAGAAAAGAACCAAAAACCAAAACAAACAAACAAACCAAAAGCAGGGAAGGAGAATACACATGAGAGGTGAAAAAGAGAATGAATAGGTTTAGATCAGACCTTTGGGGAAAAAAAAATAATTAAAAAAATATTAAAAAAAATTTAAAAAAGGAAGAAAAAAATAGAAAAATAAAGAAAAAAAAGAAAGCAAGAACTCCAACTCAAGAAATGGAGGATTTGTGGTTAGAACTCACTTCTTCTCCCTTGGGACCCCATGATTTGGATCCTTTGGTCTTGTCAGCACAACTGCTGCCTTCTCCTTCAGCCTGAATTCATTCCTGGACAAAACCCTTTTCCATCCCAAAGGAAGAAATTTGAATAGTGATAATAGCAGGAACCAATAAGGAGGAAAAGATGACCTAATAGATTATTTTCAAATATTAGACAAGTAGAGGATTCCTTGCTATTAAATATTATCTCTTCCATCTTTTCTCTTCTGTCCATCAAGCGTTACTTTGTGACAATCTGCAGCTCAGAGATAATTGTTAAGTTTTATTCAAATTACATTACTAACCCTGTAACTCATACTGTGCATAATCTTAGCTATCTAAAATGATTCTGTGGGAGGGCTGGCTTTCAATTTCAGCCAACATTTTTAGCATTTATTTCCCCTCCATTGTGCAAAAATTAGCAGCAAGTTCTAACAGAATGATGTGAATTGTGATAATAAAAATTATTGCTAAAAGATTTTTATACTTTTCCTCTTCAATGTGCTGTGCTACTATTCTTTAGAGTTTTTTAACTAATCTGATTTGGCAAAAGCATCTTCTCAAAGTTTCATTATCCCTCGACTGATGTCAAGTTAGTCTTTAACTACAAAAGAGTCTCCTTTCCATACGTTTTATCATAATAAAATTAATTTCTTTTCCATGTAATTTCTTTCCCAGGCTAAAAGAGATGAAAGGTTTTAGGATTTTCAGTCTTGACCATTAATACCATTTTCTTTACTGGAGCTGCAGTCTGCTGCTTGAGCAAAAGGAGCTGCTGCTAAATTTCCCCTGCTCTCTGCTTGCCAAAAAGTTACAGTCTCCAGCTGGAGTTACTCCAGATTTTCACTAACATACATAGAATTAGAGAGAATTGCAGATTTTTCAAGATGGAAAAAGATCTTCAGACTTTAAACCTGAAATATAAGGTTGTTATTTTTATCTACAACGATGGAGATGAGGAACACTCCCAGTGAAGCCACCAGAATCAAGCTCTGGTGAAAATGAGATTGGAATCAGGGGGAATGGAAATGATCTTTTGCTGTCAGGTTCAAAATGTGCTTCAGGCTTAATTCATGAGTGGGCTAGGGGCCAAGATGAGCTCTCTCATGAATCTACAGGCTTTGGTTGGGGTTAAGGCAAGCAGAGCTTTGCTGTTGACTGGCAGCACCACCTTGTTCCTGAATATTTGTCATCAGTCTATTCCATAAATGTGAGCCAAAAGGACAATTCCTGGTGTGAAGGACAATGCCTGTTGATCAATACAATCATTATTCAGCCTCTAATCTGGAGAGAATGGGATGGAAGGCAATAAGGAGGAATGAAAGAAGCACATTCCACATTTATATTCAACCCTCACGGAGAGGGAATAAACAGAAGCAACAAATATATAGGAATATATCTATTTTCAGCCCTCAAAACTGGATTGACTCTTCTTACTGAGGCTGGCTCTGCCACTGCTGATGTGAAAATCAGAGTGGAGCAATCCTCTGTTGTCTTGCAGTTGCACCATGTAAAGGTAAATCACAGCATTGTTTAAAAAGTGAGATTTTGAGAGAAATCTCAGCATGAAACAACGTCTGGAGAGTTAAAATAATTGTATAGCAAAACCACTTGGGGTCATTTGATGAGGTGCTCTGATTCTAGAAGAGTAAAACCCTCTGCTTTGATTCTTACCTGCTCTTGAATAAAAATCTCAGCAAAAAGAGAGAATCTGGGGAAGAATTCATATGGGATGTACCTACCATGCTTTTATTTTAGAATCCACTTCAGTGGCCTGACCTGCACACATTTTCCATAAATCCTGATAGCCACACAGTCTACATTTATAGAAGGATTGCTACCATATGGAGAAGATAGAAAAGTGTGTGTTAAATGCACAGTCTCGTGTGATATTTCATGACAGAAAAAATGTGAAGCTTTTCCAGGTAGAGCAGGAGCAGCACTACCCAAAGGTCCCTTGGAATATCAATATATACATATTGATATATGCTTCTAGTCCACTCAGGGTACCATTCCGATTGAAATAATTCATTTGGGTGTTTTCAGACTCATTTGAAGGCAAAAATTGGTAAGAACTTTAAGATTCCACTTGGTTTTCCCTTCTTTTGTTTTTTTTTTCTTACTAATGAGAATAACTGTATAAAATGTCTAATTTGAATTCATCTCTTTTGGCTCCTCTTCAATATCTAAAATTTTTGACCTGTTTACTGTAGGCTTTTGAAATTAATTTGTTGTCCCAAAGGTTTCTGATTGCAGTGAGGATAAGCACAATTAAAAAAAAGCTCCTAAAGAGGCAACTGATCATTTTTTTCCCAGCAAATAAGCTACATACAGATCTCTTAAAGCCAAAGCTGTTGTCTAAAAATTTGCTTTAAAGATGTAAATTTAAAATTGTGTTCCAGCCAGGAAATCCTAGTTGCCAGTTATATAATTAATCCAGTAGATCATGCTGCCACTTAGCTCTGCTATTAAGAAATGTGTGTCTACGTAGCCTCTGTGAAACGAGGCCTCCTGATGAGATAATGGATTAGGGAACAATGATGGGTTGTTATGTAATGAAACCAAACTCCTTATAATCTATGGCTGTGCTGGTTAAACAGGAAAAAAAATTAATTTAAAAATGCTGTTCAGCCTATTCTTTTGAAAGGTATTATTCCATGTTTAGTCCTTCCTTTAAAAAACACTCCATAAAAAAAAAAGCTTTCCAGGATTCCATCTCCAAGGCCAAAAGCCTGCTGCTCCTTGTGAGAACCTAGATGGAAGGAAGAACATGCAAATAAAGCAGATAAAAAAGGTTGAATTGTAGAGGAAAGAAAGCAGACAGGTATCTGAAGATGCAGATCTGTGTCTAATGAGATTTTCTGGAGTGCATAAGCAGGTTAAGGCTGGGGAGATGGATGCCTGACTTGGTTAGTTGTGTCTGAAAATCTCACTTGCATTTATTAGCCCATTTTAGTCCTCTCAATAGCTTTGAAAATCTGGCTGAGGGGACTGAAAATCTGTTTTCTCTATCCTAGAAACCTGGTGATGTCCTGGGTGTTGGGGAGGTTCCAGTGATTTCCAGGGGACAGATTTTGATATCTGTCCTCTCTCAGTTTATAGTCAGGGTGTTCCAGACAGCTCAGGCCAAGAATTCCTCTTTCTTTTGAGGGGGTTTTGTAGCATCTGCTCAAGGTGGTAAACTTATTTCTGAGGCACACATGCTGCCCTAGGAGTAATCAGCCAGCACAAGAAGATGAGGCACGTTCTGTGTGATACCCATGAGCTTGCTTTCATTTGTTCTGCATCTCAAAAAAATCCACAGGGAGTCCAAAACCTGGACCTTCCCAAGCTGTTCCTGCCCTGGATCCCACTCAGGCAGCAAAGGCAGCAAAATTGTTCCTCTGTTTGCCTTCTCCAGGTCTGACATGGCCACTGTTGGAGTTTGAGACACAGAGTGTGTGTCCTTATCTCTGATGTTTAACTCTGACATCCAGGAGAACACTGAATTTCATATAATATTATATTTATGGGCATGTTTTCATGGTGGTACATGAAAACAGCTGTTAAAGTTAGATATAAAAGCTAAAAGTGTGTGTAGATTAGAGAGTTTTCTTAAGTCACTGAGTGAAAAAGTTTAGAGTTTAAACTATTTTAGAAAACAGAAGACAAGGTGGAGGATTCAGGGTGTTGTCTCTTTTCCTTCTTTCTTCTTCATTTTCTCCTTCTAAAAGTTTTTGGGTAGCAGTCAGTGATTGGATAAAAAATGTCACAGTGCAGCACACAGGTGTTGGGTCATTGGGTCATTAAGAAAAATAATTTACATGTCTATTGTTAATTGGGTAAAAATGAGTATAAAGATAAAAGAACTGTGTAATTTGGGGGCACTTTGTGCCATCAGAGCCCAAAGTGAGTTGAACTTGAGCAGGAAGGTCTGGGGAATACCTGCCAAGTCTTTTGATTACATATTAATAAACATGAGAAATAATAAATAACAGGATTTGGAGTTTTCTTCCTCACCCAGAGAACTGAGACAAGAGAAACTCCCCGTGAGGGAGGATCCCAAAGGAGCTCAGCCCAGAGGAGATTGGGAAATCCACGTGTGAAAAGAAATACAGAAACAGAACCAAAGAAAAACAGATTAAAAAGTTACAGCCAGCTGCTATAAATCAGTCCTTTTTCTATCTTTGTTTTTTGCACATTGCAGATTAAATTCCACATTTCACAGCACGGGTTTGTGGTCGTCTCTGTCTCTTTACAGCTGAAGGAGACAATCTTTTTTTCTATATTTTTTTCTTTTTATTTTTTAATCTTTTTTTCTATATTTTTTTCTTTTTATTTTTTAATCTTTTTTTCTGTATTTTTTTCTTTTTATTTTTTAATTTTTTAATTGTATTCCACCTTATTAATAAGAGCATGCTCCTGCTCTGGGAGAACCAGCCAGGGATATCCCTTTATAAAAGGGAATTACACGGATGACACGAGTGCTTAATCATTCAAAAATAAAATCTGCTAAATAGCCAACGAGAACAGGCAGATAACACCAAAAAAATCACTTTTTCCTTGGCTTTTCCATGAGTTTGCAAGTCAGCAAAATTAATGTAACAACTGCAGAAGGCCCAGTGATAAGGCAAGGCTTCAAACCCCCCTTGCTGTTCCATTGTGCTCCTCTAATGCTGAGGATGTGCTTCTCAATAAATTGTAAATGATCAAAGGAAACACAGGGAAAGACATGGAAACTAATCCAGAGCTGACCCTGCTTTATACAGGATTTTCTAGCTGATTGGATTCATAGTGAAAAAGAAAAAAAAAAAAGAGCCATTTAGTAGCAATTATTTTTAAAATATTTTATATTATTATAATATATAAAGAATGTGTTTTATGATATTTAAAATATTTGAAGGGTGAGGCTGTAAAATTCTCTGTAAAATTTAAGTGAAAATTCTCTGTAAAATTTAAATTAATATTCTCTGTAAATTTTAAATTAAAATTCTCTGTAAAATTTAAATTAAAATTCCCTGTAAAATTTAAATTAATATTCTCTGTAAAATTTGAATGAAAAAAACCCAAACAAATAAAACTCCCCATCAAACAAAGAAGAAGGCACTTGGTTTGTTAGGGCTGAATGCAATTATAAAAATTCTGATCAATTCTAGCCCTGAGATGGTAATTTTGTTACCATAGATGCAGAGGCCTGAAGCAAGGAGGTAACAAGAAGAACATAATCTGTTCTTTTACCCCATTTTTAAATCAAAACATGTGGCTTAAATAGGTCTTTGGTTGTTTATAATTAAATTTTCCTGAACAATACATGAGTTGGCCATTTCTCAACTGTCTGGGGCATCTGTTTTCACATATTTCAAATACAATAAAGATTTTTATTGTGTGTTGGGTTTGGGGGTTTTTTGTTGGGTTGTTTGGGGTTTTTTTGGGGGGTTTTTTTGGGTTTTTTTTGGACTTCCTGTACAACAAAAATAGGAATGGATGCAAATTTATAATTGGATATGCCTTTTGGGTACAGACAGCTGGAATAAAATCTGCATGAACCCAGTTTTGCTCTTAATTATTCTTTAGATAATCTTATGGAGCTAAAATTCTACAGGTGTAGGGGAGAGACAAAATAAATTCCTAATTATTCTGTGTGAAGCAGCTGCATCCTCTAAGGAAACTCCACATTAACAACCCTTAACCAAAAAAAACCTGAACTTAGGGTTTCCTTTCCTCTGTCCCTGCTGTTTATAGGAGCTGATGTCAAAAATCTTTAATTTGCATGTTTTGTAATATCTCTTCTGGAACCTGGATTTTTGGAACACTTGAATAAATTGTGAGTGGCTTTGGTAACATGAAAAACACTCGTGATTGCTGGGCCATTTAATTATCCAAGGGGCTAAAATCTCTTTAAACTCTTGTTACACATCCACTCACCCTGGCTTGGTTTCTCTGATTTATTTTTCCTCCTGTTTTTCATAAACTTCTGGTGCTTGGAAACGAAGGCTGGTCATTCTTTTCTCAGTAAAGGCATTTAAGATCAAGATGTTTATCTTTATTTTCCCAGTGAAACAGAGCTTCATTTGTTGTCCATTTTAAAATAACTTTGAGTTTCTGACATTAAATCTATGGAGGAAAATCCATACTATTTTATTTAAAGCATTTCAGCAGTATTGTAGCCTTCTTTTTTCCTTTTTTCCTCCTGTGTTGTAATATTTTTATTTATCATATGACTTAAAAAAATGTATATTCTGAATGAAGCAGATCTGTCACCATCACCACAGAGCTTTGGGTTTTCTTGTTTGGTTTTCTAAGTATCAAAAATGGTACAACCATAGTAGGGTACAAGCAAATCACTCTTCAAAGCTACTTTTAAGTTTTAAAGTAGTTGACTTTGTGGATTAATTTAATTTTTTTTCAGTTTTTCTCTTTTTAAACTTGTGCCAATATTTGATCTGTTGCTTCAAAAAGTGAGTTTTAGATTCTAAAAGGAGAATTTTTGGGTTTTTTGTTCCATAATAATGACAAACTGCCAGGATTTGGGATGTACCTGCAGCTCTTCACACAGCCAGATTCAGCAGTGGAACGATGCAGATTCCATTATCTGTGTTTCATATGGATTTTCCTTCAGACTTCTGACTTTGCCACGTAAAATTTTGTCAGTTTTAGACAAAGAATCCTTTAAAGTCACAGTGGTTTTTGATTTTGTTTTGTCTGATTTATTATTTTTTTAAAGCAGTACTACACTTTTCAAAGACAGGTTAGATTCAGATAAACTTAGCAGGTCTTTTAGAAGAAATAAATGAGGAGTGCAAATAAGATTCCAAAACAGATAAGAAAGTATATTTAATACTGGGCTAGTTAGTGCAGGGAATTAAATATTGTTTATTTTGACTTTCTGTGGTTCCACATACAATTACTCCTCTTTCACTGAGAATTCATAGAGGCATTGTCTTTAGAAACACAATGATGGAATAATTCCTTGGTTTTGGCAGAACTGGAGCAAAAAATAGATCACAGAAAGTTTTTCTATCAGAAACTTTCCTAGGAGAAGGTGATTTGGGCTGGTCTGATCTCTTTTATCTCTTCTTTGCTTCAGTTCCCTGTTGCTTTTTATTCCCCTATCATTGCTCCAGCTCTGGTGTGAAATTCCTCTCCATAAAACAGAATTCCCCATGGAGCATAAACATCAATATTTCTGTTTTGGAGACCAGTCTATCAGGGTTAGAGACTTTTTATTCCCCCCATCACTTCAATATCTTCCTGAACCAATATTTATCTGCTCATCTTTTGCATAATCTTTGAGTTCATTCTGCAGATCCTGTGAGCACTGGCACAATTTTGATAAACCAGGGGAAATGGTTTATCAAAACCCATGCTGGATGTTTCTGTGAAGCCAATTTTGCTTGCATGCTGTTTTTAATATAGTCCAGTGAGTGGAATGAAGTATTTGAATGGTACAATAAATATGGTTAATATTCAGTTTTGTGTCTTTCTAGTCTTTGTAGACTTATTTTTCTGGCTATTTCTAGTTTTCCTCATAATCATTGCATATGTATATATTTATATAATGAAATTTATATTATATTATATTATATTATATTAATCATATCATATCATATTATATCTTATTATATCTTATTATATTATCATATTATTATATCTTATTATTATATCTTATTATTATATCTTATTATTATATCACATTATTATATCACATTATTATATCTTATTATTATATCTTATTNATTATTATATCTTATTATTATATCTTATTATTATATCACATTATTATATCACATTATTATATTTTCATATTATATTATCATATTATTATATCATATTATTATATCATATTATATCATATTACTATATCATATTACATATCATATTACTATATCTTATTACTATATCTTATTACTATATCATATTACTATATCATATCACTATATTATATTACCATATTATATTACCATATTATATTACTATATTATATTACTATATTATATTACTATATTATATTACTATATTATATTATTCTATTTAATTATTATATTTAAGTATTATATTATATTAGATTAGATTAGATTAGATTACATCTAGATTATATTATATCTAGATTATTAAATATATATTTCATACATATATATGCAAATTTCCCTTATTTCATCATTTCACACTAATGTTTTTTTGTGGCCACTTTCCCTGTCTTTTTCCCAAATCACTGAAATCTCTGCTAGCACACACAAAATTACACAATTCTTTGTTTTGCTGTGTTACAAAATAAAAAAGGTACCTAAGAGTTTTGAGATAACAGGTTAGAATATGATTACAGTAGTGTTTGTAGCTTAAAGGATGAGAAGATTTCCAAACAGTGCCACCATGAAAGCTGTTTAGGGATCCATGGGGCAGTTCAGATAAAATAACAGCTTTAGAATTCTCTTTATAATTCACAAATGTTTGGCCACTTTTTTTCCCCTTAATTTTTCATATTTTTTCCTATCTCTGCACTTTGTGCAGAAGCATCAAGAAACCTCAAAGAAGGCTCTTGGGCAGACTCGAGGGATTATGATAATTATCAGACATTGCAAATGCCCATCTGAACCTTCAAGGTATTTCAGCTCTGCCCAGGACTAATTTCTGCCTGGCTCTGGATTGAGCAGCTCAGGATGACAACTTTCCATTTGAAAATTGAAAATTTCCAATTGATAATGTACCTGAAAGATGCTATTTTTTCCCCCAAGAGCCTTTTAAGAAAGTTTTCTTCTGTCTCTCAGGACACCAGTTTGCAAAACATTTGATTTTTGAGGAGGGAGGGGATGGTGAGGGGGGCAAAAATCCAATTTACAATCTCTGTAATTTCTTTTCTTCTGGCTGAAGTGCTGCTAGGGATTGCTAATGCCCAGCACAGGGGCTGCCAGCTGCCCTTTTGCTGTTGATACAGCTCTTAATGTGCATTTTGAGTAAACAGGTAAAATGTCAGGGTAGCAGGAAAGAAAAGAGCAGAGGAGTCAGTTCATTTGATGAAGCACTCCGAGTGGAGTTCTGCCCTTAGCCACAGCTGACCCAGCTCCAGGGGAGGATTTGGGGTGGGAATTACCTGGATGGAAATTTGGGGCAGGATTTACCTGGATGAGTTTTGTGGAAAAGCCATTTTCCACAACAATTAACAGCATTGAGGGGACTGCAGTTAGCAGCTTCTGCCTTTGCTCAAAATCTCCAGGGGGAAACTTCCCAGGAATAACTTGGGAAATTACCTCTTCCCAAGGACTTTAGTGTGTTTTGACATGAGGATTTTTGGTGAAGATCAGTATGGAAGTGCAGAAACATGACAGCAGAATAAACATTTAACTGTAGAATAAACATCTGACTGATCAAAAACCAGTTGGAAAGTTTTGAGATTTGCTTTAGATGAGAACAAAAGTGCAGATAATTTCCTTTTGGGTTGTGGAAGTATATGCCTATGCTGAAATGACAACTCTTGAAAATGAAATTTTTGTGTCTTCCAAGTTGAGAGCTATTTTCACCCAGCTTACAAACAATTAGCATTGCATTTAGTGAGGAGAGGAGGAAATGGAGCTGTGAATTCTTTATTGTTATTAATCTTGTTTGTCATTTCTCTTGCATCTGGGAAGCGTCTGCTTCTAGAACATTCATGGTAGACAAAGAGATGTTTCCCCACATAACCACAGCAATTCAGGAGGCAGAATTTTTTCAAAAGAGTGTGTTTGACTTTAGAGCATGATAAAGGAGAACGGGTAACCATTTTCAGAGGAAGGCACACTTCATCCATCTCTGTCTGTTATTTAATTCTGAATCTCAAGAAATATAATCACAATACAATACAAGATTTGATTTCTGTAGGTTCATTAGTGAAGCACAGATCTGTCCTCCCAGCCAAGGTTTCAATCTGTGTTTCAGTCTGATGTGTCTGAAATCTCTTTTTGATCATCAGGTTTGAGACAAACTCCTCTGGCATCCTAGGCAGAGAAAAGGAAAGCCACCCAGGATGAAAATTTACTTTTCTTACAGAACTGAGAGTGTGTTGCTGGAGATTTTGGTCTCCCTCTCTTGGGATACTCCTTCAGGGAGAGTTTCTCTCATCTCAGTTCTGTTTCAGGAAGGATACTCCATCCAAAGGCTCGTTAGGCTCCTGTTTCTTGTTTTTATTAATATATTATCAAAAGACTTGGCAGGTCTTCCCCAGATTTTCTGCTCAAGTTTAACTCACCATCACCTGGCTCAAATTGACTCAAAAGGCACAAAATGGCCTCAAACTATGCAGCTCTTTTTTTATATTCTTATTTTTTATATTCTTATATTATTTTTTTATATTTTATAATTTATATTTTTTAAATTTTTATATTATTTTTATTAATTTTTATTCTTTATATTATTTTTATATTCTTTTTTATATACTTTTTTATATTCATTTTCACCCAATTAACAATAGACATGTATATTATTTTTCTTAATGAACCAATGACCCATCACCTGTGTGCTGCACTGTGACATTCTCCATCCAATCACCCACTGCTGCCCAAAAACCTCTGGAAGAAGAAGATGAAGAAGAAAGAAGAAGGAAAAGAGACAATACCCTAAATCCCCCATCTTGTCTTCTGTTCTCTAAACTAGTTTAAACTCTAACTTTTTCACCCAATGACTTAAGAAAACTCCCTAATTTACACATCCACACTTTTAGCTTTTCTATTTAACTTTAACAGCTGTTTCCATGGTGTTATATGAAATTCAGTGTTTTCTTGGATGTCAGGGCCAGGTATCAGAGATAAGGGCACACTCTCTGTGCCTCTGACTCCAACAAGCCTGTAGCTACACAAACCAGAGGATAAACCACTCAAAGTTGTCCCTGGAGTAGCAGAGAACAGATCAAAGTTGAGGTGAGACTGCCCTGGAGGTATTTGAGGCATTGTGGTTAAATCCTGTGTTTGGAACACTTGTCTCTGCAGTGTGGAACCTCTTTGCTGAATCTCTTCTAGCACCAAATGCTTATTCCACGGTTTTACTTGCACTGAAGTGTTTAGAAAAGCTTTTCTAAATAAATTGTGCAGCAAATATGAGGCAGAACAGAATATGGGCAGGAGCTGGAAGGACAATCTCAGTTTGCTTTTTCTGCTGGCTTCTTTATAAATAGTCTCTGTAACATGTTGGGATTTTTCCTCTTTTGTTCTTGCTTCTCCTCAACTAGCTGCCTGGTTTGGCATCTTATACTTGTGGATATTTTTAGCATCTCTTGAAAAACTCAGAGATGGATTCCTGCTGCTGATCAGCCAGTGCTGTGTTCTCCAGCAGTTGCCATCAAAATATCTCTGATCTGCTTCCTTGGCACTTTTTACTCACCTATTCTTTTTTATTTTTTATTCAATATCTGTAATATTTATTTCCAAGCAAGTGTTCCCTCTTTTGAGGGAAGGAGACATATGGATTCTAGCTGCTACTCTGGATGTCTTTTGCTGAGGCTCTTGACTTGCTGAGTAAATACCTGACAAAAACTTTAGGGGTGTGTTTCCATGGTGATTGCAACATGTTTACTGTAGTATCTGCCTTGTATGTTTTTTTTCAGTGTAAGTCATCCCTCTTTGTCTTTGCCTGGCTTTTTGTGATTCTGCAGGAATGTGCCTTCCAGGAGCTCTGTCAAAATAACACATTTCTTTGTATTTAATGCAATGGCATTTTTATTTTTTTTAATTGAAGAATAACTAAAAACGAGAGAGGAATTGTCTTCTGAACAAAGACTGTGGAGTCAATTTTCATTATTTTTTTTAGACCTACCCAGTACAGCTCCTGATGCAGAAGCTGCCTTATATAGAAACATGAGTTTGCTCACTCTAAACTCCAGGAGAGGGCTCTGAGTTATTAGCAGCTGTTTGTTGGCAATGGCAGGTTTCATATCAGAGCTTGCACAATCGGAACCCTTCAGTCCTGGCAAGTGCCTGGAGTGCCTGTGCAGTCCCCACAGAGCTGCTGAAGCTTTTGCTAAGATAAAAATGAGTTTGAAGGTTGGGTTCACCTGTCCCTGCCCCTGAGGCTGCCAGCCCTCAGCCCACAGCACAGGGATCCTTCTGCAGCCAGGTCAAACCAGGACACCTCACACCATTCCAGAGGGAGAGCTCTGCCACCCACATCCTCTTCCTTATTTCTTTTTAACTCTTCTCGCTTTGGAGGGCCGGATTTCCAACCCCCAAAATGACACCAGCTGGATTCCAACCAGATTTGGGAATGAGCAGCCTTTTCTGGGAAGCCCTGGAGGGAGCATGGGAAGGTGGCTGCATCTGGGAGATCTCTCCAGCTCAGCAGACAAGGCTGGCAGGTATCCCCCTTTTCAGAATTACCCTGGAGAGACGATTCTTTCCCATTTATTACATCCCCTGTGCCTCTCTACTTCCACTCTTTCCTGCTCAGGTGCTAAAGAGGAATATAAATGTTGTATTCCTAGCCTGCACATTTGCCATCAGAGGATGGAGCAGCATCTTGGGAGCTCATGGCTTATCAGCAGCAGCTTCACGTGCAGAGAGCTCTGGATGATGTCCAGTTTCACAGGAAGGAGCATGTTTGTGATGCATGTGCCCAAACCAGGACAGAAACCACGGATTTGAAATGCCTGCAGATGAAATCTGGGAGTTTTCAGTCCTCTGGTACCACAGGATACTGTGAAGAGAGGGGAAAACTGTGGCTTAAGTGGGGAACAGAGGCACAGAAAGCCAGGGCTGACTGAGAGCTCCCATTCTCCCTTCTCAGGGTCTGCACGTGGCTGATGCTCACACCACATCCAGCTGCCATCACAGTTTTATTATGTTTATATCAAATATATTACTGAAACCTTATTTATTCTCCTCTAGAAGCTTATTTCTTGTCCATTTAAAACTTCCAGTGAGGTCAGAGGCTTGGACATGTGAGGACACACGAGTGTGGAAGGGAGGCAGGCTTAGAGCTGCTCAATCCTTTCCTCCTTAGTATAAATATATAAAGATGGAATTTCTTACGTGGAAAGATAAGGCTTTTGATTTCCAGAAACAATCAAATGAAGCTTGGTAATCTCCCTAAGGTTTTGTTTTCTTCTGTTTGGCTAGGGAAGGAAAAAAAAAAAAGAAAGACACCAACTAATATGTCTCACATTTTGACAGTGCCTTTCTTTAAACAGTAACTAATTTAACTGAACTCTCAGTTAATTGGCTTAAAAATACGAAACAGCTCAACTAGGGTGTGCAGTCAGCTTTTCATAGCACATCCTGGAGTCAGTTTCCATGGCACTGGGAAAGATTTTTGGTCTCCATGGCAACCTCAGGTCGGCTTGTCGCACCTTTTATCTTATGCAGACTGAAAGCAGCAGTGTGTGTGTGGTATCTGGAGTTAATATGTCAAGGAGGAGGCAGATTCGTTACCAGGGAGCTGCTGGGTTTTTTGGGTTAGTTTGGGGTTTGATTTTCCCCTGCTTTAAACTCAGGAAGTCTCTTAATTATTGCTAATCAGGCAAGGTGGAAGTGGCACTGCCTGCTGGCCACTTGGATGGGCAGGGTGGTCCTGGGGGCTCTGCAGCAGCTGGGGAATCTCCTCCTTTCTTTCCCTCCTGGAGAGCAGCCTGCAGAGCTGGAAAAAAGCAGCTCTGTGGGATTTTGGGGGTCCCTTTGCAGCTGGTTGCTCTGGGTGGCTCTTTGCCATGAGAGGAGTAGTGCCTTTGGTCCTCTGGACTCAGTGTTTTACTCAGGCAGATTCCACAGAATAGTTTGGGTGGGAAGGGACCACAGCAGTGACATCTTCAACTAAACCAGGTCCCTCCAAGCCCCCTCCAGCCTGGCCTTGAGCTCTTCCAGGGACTGGGATTTGGCTCTGGCCAGGGTAATGCATGGACACTGCTGTCTGTGCTCTGGTGAGAAGCTGTCTCCAGACCAGTCCCTCCTCTCTCTGCTGGCACCAGCTCTGTCAGCATCTGCCATCCTGGTGCCACCCAGGTCCCCTCCTGCAGCAGGAGGAGCAGGACAGCCCCGCTCTGGGGAGGCTCAGGAATGAAGGACAGAGAGAAGGCACCAGCTGGGCACTGGGAAATCATTCCTCACGTCCACACTTTCTCAAATTGCTCGTGCTGTAAATGTTGGGCAGCTTGTGGTCTCCTTTAGCTTCCTGATCCACCTGTGTGGGCTGTGGCTCGTGTGGGATCCTTTACTGCTCGTGTTCGCCTGTCCCTGCTGGAGATGTGCAGGCTACACCTTTGGGCAGAGTTATGAACACTAAAATCATCCCTCTGCAGCTGTGACATCTGGGGCTGCAGGGAAAAGCTGCCTCTGCCACTGTCAGACACAAAATGATTCACACAGACGCAGCTCCAAGTGTGATGAAAGAAGAAGGAAGTTTATTTTGTTTTTTCAGTATTTATAGGTTTTTGACCACAGCCAGGGATTGGATAGTGAGGTTAACACCTTCCCAACCACACTGGTGGTGAGAGATGTCCATCAAAAGGCAGATCTTTAATGGAATGTATAAACAATAATAAAAGAATAAAAGGAAGTGTAAGCTAATTCTTAGAGCTGCTTGAAGTGGTCTTCTGTAAGCTCACTGCTTGTTCCCCTCGAAATTGTGATGGCTGGAGAGAGCAGGCTGGTTGGGGAGGTTGCAATGGAAGCAGGAATGAAGGCACTGTTTTCTGACTCCAGGACAGATTGAAAACCCTTTTTGTTGATCTTTCCTGGGGTTTTGTGTGCTCTCAGGGCAGAGGGACACATCTGACAGGAGCTGTTCAGCAGTGGGTGTAAGTGGTGTGAGGTGAAGCCTCCCTGGTTATGCTGCTGACTAAAAATAGCCAATGCCTAACCCATGTTCACAGCGATTTTGGAACATTTGGTCTACCAGGAGCCTCCTTAATATTCCAATATGGATCTTCCCAACTGCCTGTTCTTAAAGCAGAACCTACTACAAATAGCAGGAGCAAATAAGTTCTGCTTTCAATGATGAGCTGACTGTGCTCACATGGAACTGGCAGCCCAGGAAACCTTCAGTGGCTGGCAGGCAAATGAGCATCACAACACATTTTAAATGCCCCTATGTTGTTTTTTCCACACCCATTATCTTGCCTTCACGCTGATGCCTGTGTGAGGTTTGCATGGAAAGGTTGTGGTAGCAGAGGGACTTCAGGGGTGGCTTCCATCAGAAGCTCCCAGAAGCTTCCCCAGGCCCAACAGAGCTAATCCCAGCCCAGACCCAGGACTGACCCACTGCTCTGCAAGGCTGAGCCCATCAGAAATGGGGTAGCACCCCAGGGATAACAAATTTAAAAAGGGGGGAAAGATATTGCTGGGAAACAGAAATTGTAGCTGGCAAAAGGAGGCAAAACGTGTGGCAGGAGCAGTTCTGCCAACATCAAGTCACAGATGAAGGAGGAGGAAGAGGATGCTGCAGGAGCCAGGGCAGAAATTCCCCTGCAGGCCATGGAGAGGCAGCTGTGCTCCTGCAGCCCTTGGAGATCCACAGGGGAGCAGGAACCCACCTGCAGCCCACTGGGGACCCCACAGCAGAGCAAGGGGGTGCCTGAGGGAGGCTGTGACCCCATGGACAGCCATGGCTCCTGGGAGGACCTGTGACCCCATGG
>NC_031773.1:68435188-68458123 GCF_001522545.3 Parus major | reverse complement strand
CCATGGCTCCTGGGAGGACCTGTGACCCCATGGAGAGAGGAACCCACCTGGAGCACAATTCCCACCAGGAATTGTGACCCTGCTGGGGACCCACGCTGGAGCAGCCTGTGCCTGAAGGATGGAATTCATGTTGGAGCAGTTTGTGAGGACCTTCCCTGTGGGGAAGGATGTGGGAGAAGTTCAGGGAGGACTGTCTTCCATGGGAGGGACCCATGCTGGGGCAGCAGAGTGAGGAATCATATCCCCCTGGAAAAATAATCCCCCATTCCCCATCCCCCTGGTGAGGAGGAGGCAGAGAAAATCAGGAGTGATGCTAAGCCCGGAAGAAAGGAGGGGAGGGGGGAAGGAGTTCTTAAGATCTGGTTTTATTTCTCATTATCCCACTCTAATTTGATTGGTAGTAAATTAAACTAATTTCCCCAAGTCGAGTCTGTTTTGCCCGTGATGGTAATTGAATGATTTCTCCTTGTCCTTATCTTGACCCATGAGCCTTTTGTTATATTTTCTCTCCCCTGTCTGAGCAGGTGATGAAAAAACCCTCAGGAGGCCCATGGATTTATGCAGAAGGCTTTTGTTAAACCCCATTTGGGCCACAGAGTTTTCTTCTCCCTTAATATGGGAAGGAAAAACTTTCCCACCAAAATCAAATCTCTTCTCAATTTTGTTTCTAGTTCACGACCAATGGAATGAAAATCAAGGCATATGGAATATTTTCAGGCCTCAAAATAGATTTACATTTCATATGGACACAGGCTTTGGCTGAGTCTTATTTTATCATCTGTTCTTAACTTAATGATGAGGCCAAGGAGCAAAGTTTGGATCCAGTTTTGGAGGAGGAAAGTGTGTGTTGCAATGAAGGCTGTATTTGTGATGGTGTTAAGCTTTCTGGCTAAATTTAGCAAGTCTTTTTTAAGATTAAAGAAATTTAAGAAATGACATTTATTTATTTTTTTGTGTGTGTAAAGAATTGATACAGAATTCCGTATGCTTTTAAATATATGGATTTCATTTAGAAATCTGACAGCCAGAATTGAAAACGCTTAGCTGTGACACAGAATTACTCTGTTAAATATCAGGGAGGGAAGGGAGAGGAATTAGCAGAGATGGGAAGCAGATGCAGGTTTCAGATGGATCCCAGCAGCAGAGGGGAGTGCATCCTCTCTCACCTGTGCACTGGCTGTGCTGCCCTGGAGCCCTGCAGCTTTCCTGCAGCTCTCCCAGCTTTATCCTGCCAGCATCACACTCCTGCTGCCTGCAGAAGGCAGAGCTGGAAGGATAAAGCTCCTGTTTACATTTCAAACGTTGCTCTGGCCAATAGCCTGGAAGACTGAAGAACACTTGTGTTGAATTTGTAAAAATCCCAACAGCTTTTCCCTTTTTTTCGACTTGGGTCTAACGCTGGATGCCTCCTTGTTTATTTTCCTGTAGCACATGTGTTTGAGGAAAACCTGTGACTGCTCTAAGGGACAATTACTTGCTCTGACAGTGGTGGCTTTCAGTGCTTAAAACAAAGCTGAACAAGCACGTAACACCCCTGTGCAGTGTTTTCAGGAATTGCTCTGTGGCAAGGCAAGGAACGAGCAGAGGCAGAGCATGTTCTGCCTTCTGCCTGACTTGAGATAAATGACAGTAATCACACAGACAGTAATCTGGCCTTTTCTGCTCTGCCCACCTGCTGCTGCTGTTGTCATGCTCTGCACTCTGCTGCCATCCTCAGTGCCAGCAGAGCCTCCAGCCTGGCACTGCTGGGAACAACCAGGGCTGCAGGCACAGGGGCACAGAGCAAACCCAGCAGGGAATTTGGGTTGGGCTGGGATGGGCTCTGGTGCCTGCATGAGAGCAGCCAGGGGTCTGGATCAAGTGTGAGCTGAGGGCATGAAAGGGAAGTGTTTCCATCTGGGGAATGAGAGGATGGAGGGCAGCCCTGCAGAGAGGGATCTGGGGGTCCTGGTGAAGGATGAGTTAAATATGAGTGAGCCAGGAGGGATATCTGTGTGCTGGGGGCAAGGGAAGGGATTTTCCTGCTCTGATCTGGGCTAGGGCAGCCTCACCTTGAGCATTGTGTGCAGTTTGGGGTGCCACAGTGTAAAAAAGGCATTAAAAAGTGTCCAGAGGAGGGCAACAAAGGTGGTGAAGGGCCTTGAGGGGAGAGCTGAGGTCTCTTGGTCTGTTCAGCCTGGAGGAGACAGAGGAGACCTCGTGGTGATCTTAAACATCCTGACAAGGGGAAGAGGAACAGGGGCAGGCACTGATCTCCTCCTGTTAGCATTCAGGAACACACACAATCACAGAATGATTACATCAAGGTGCTTTATTGACACCTCTGGGTGTCAGGGGTACACAGACCCAAATCTGACCCAGCCTGGTTTTGAGCTGAACATGTTTTTATACTCTATGATTATATAACTTACATATTAATTATTAAACTTATATTCTATTGTATGCATTGTTTTTACCCAAGCATGGATTTCTTGTGATCCCCCCAAACCCCCTAACATTGTTCCTCATGTTCTTTAAACAATAATTATATCTAATCCCATCTAACAATTATATCATTTATCATATACTGACCACACAGGTGCAGTTTCACCTGATCTTTAGCAAGCACAAGGCCTAACATTTCCCAGGGCCTACTTTTCCCAGGGCTTTCCAAACCTAACTTTCTTTCTAAGTCTCCGAATTTTTGAAGATTTTAGAACCTTTTACTATCACTCTCTGTGCTGACAGTGACAGGAGCTGAGGGAATGGCCCAGAGCTGGGCCAGGGCAGGCTTGGGGGAGCAGGAAAAGGTTTTTCCCCCAGAGGGTGTTTTGGGAACAGCTCCCCAGGGCAGCAGGGACAGCACCAGAGCTCAAGAAGTGTTTGCACAATACTCACAGGCACAATGGGATTCTTTGGGATGATGGCCTTGATAATCCTGATGGACCCCAGAATTTTTAGGGACATTCTTTGAGTCCATCAAGTCCATGACTGTGCTGCAGGGGAGAGAACAGGACATGAAGAGGGGTCCAGCCATAGTCTGAATGAATGCAGCTCTTGGCATCTCTAAGTGCAGTCTTGATCCTTTAAAATTCCCCCTTGGAGGGGATTGACAGAGCAATCATGTCTCCTGTGCAGTTATCCAGGGCAGAAATCCTCCTGTTTGAAAGGGCAGGCACTGCCAGCTTTCAACCTGGAGCAGATCTTAAAAAACTCTTCAGTACATCCCAGCTGTAGTTAATAAACACAAGTCTTTAAGTGTGGAGTAATTTTTAAAATAACTGTTAATAGGGGATTCAAGAATACAAATCCTACTGGATGTGGCTAATTGAAAAAGGGATTGGGATGTGAACAGGTAATGAATGAGCTTGTGAAAAGAGCAGGACAAAGAGTAACAACCTGCAGAACGTGGAGGTCTCCCCAGGCTCTGAATATTTCTGAATATTGAAAGACGTTTTTAAGAAATATAAATATATATGCTTGTTCTGAGGACACTGTTTTGTGTGGTTTTATATATATTGGCATATATTTCTATATCTATGCATATAGTTATATGTATTTTTATATATGCACATTTTTACACATATTCAGTGTAAAATTGTGCACTGCCCAATCATTTTGGGCTGATTGATGGAAGCACATGTAACACAAAAAATTAATTTTCCAGAGCAGATAAGCTGGAACTGATCTTAAAACATGAAATAAAGAGGAACAGCCCCTTTCTGTATCTTTACTGAAAGTTACTATTTGGAGACTTCTGGTGTGGAAGATGCTATCATCAGTGCTGCTACCAGTTTAAACCTTTTTTTTTCATCTAAGCCTCATTTTCCTACATTTGCAGCACATAAAAACACCTTATATACATGACTAAAGTCAAGTTGTACATCTCTAGTCTTTTGTCCCTCTGCTAGCAGGGCCTAAAAAGAAATTAGATTGGTGTGAGAGGATTTTTTTCCACAACAAATCTCTGCTGGATGTTGATGATTGCCTTCCATATAGCTACAAACATCTCATAATTTGTTCCAGAAATTAAAGTTAAACTGGATGTTTCTAATTCACTTAATACTTCTTTAATGTCTTTTAAGAATTAAAAAACTAGAGGATGGGTAAGGTATTAGACATCACATCTACCTGTGTTGGTGAGTTATCAAAATAACTGATAAAAGCTCTAGATCTCATCAGTCAGACCTTTGGGCTTGGTCTGGAATGAAGCTCATTAGATCCAGGAAATTTGAAAACAATTGAATTTAACTAATACTTGTTAATTGGGGGAGGTTTTTTTCCATTCAAAGCCTCAGCTTTTGCTCTTTTGTGACTGGAATCAGAGCTGATTTCTGTCTGATGAAAGCTTGTCTTTGTGATGATCAACACACAGAAAAGCATTAACAGCTCGACCTTTTTGCCCTCATACATCAATGACTTTCATGCTCAGTTTCACAGCAGAATACTCTCGAGCCTTCCTTTATTGCTCATGCCTTTACTGAATGATTTCTTAATGTTTCTTGCTGGTTGCATCCAACTTTGTGCCCTGAGCACTCTTAGTGAGTGACACTTTGTATTTTAGTGTAATTTGGTTGGGTTTTGGTGAATTTTTGTGATGATCTGGCTTGGTTTTCACTGCTGGTTTGCCTCCTCCTCATGTTTCAGGTCAGGGAAGAGCTCATGGTCTAGCCAAGACTGTGTCACTTGTCTTCTCTCCATCATGAAACAGCTGCCACATTAGGAATTAAATAATTAAGATAATATATAATAAAAAATATATATAAATAATTTAATTATTTCATTGAAGAGCCCCCATCTCTCCTGAATGTTTTTTTTTTCCCTTGGACCATCTGAAGACCTTTCCTGACAATCCTCTGGGCCTGCTGAAGTGCACTCCCTTGAGATCCATTCATTTGACTTTCCTGTTGTGCTGCCATCCTATTCTAGGTTGCTAAGAGTGGAAAAAGGAAAAAAAAAAAAACAACCTCTGGATACTTTTAAGTCATGGGCTGTGTGTTTGTGTTAGCAGTGTGGATTCATTTCTTGCTTTGAGTTAAAGTCTGGCAGGGCCCCTCGACTGAATACCTCATTTAGGCTTTTCATTTTGGTCCCCAGACTTTGGTGCTCTGTTCCCTCCCCAAATCCCTCTCAGCTTTTTGCTGCACTGCAAATGTCTCTTTAGGACAGAAATGGAAGACCTGGAGGTGAGAAGTGTGATCTGGGAAGTCACAATGCACTGGGCAATTTTCTGCTTTCTGGCTGATAAATTATCGTGTGCTCTGGCATGCAGTGCAATTTGTGCATGCAGCAGTGATGAGAGGCTAATAACCAGGACCCCTTTGTTTAGACTCCCCAGCCTTTTAGGGAAGTCTTTAAAAAAGAGTTCTTATCTCTTTGTCAGTTTTTATTCATGTTCTATCATAGATGGAGAAAGCTCTTAGCCTGGAGAGCGATCACGTTAAGGGTGGTCGCGTCAAGAGGCAATTTAGGACAAGAAAAATAATCAGCACAGTCTGCAGTGGCAGATTGTCCTGGGCAGCTCAAGAAAAGAGTTAATGGAATGTTGAAACATGCTTAGAAAAGGAAAGCTGCCTTTCCTGTCCTACATCTGAGACCTTTGTGCCACCAAAAAGCAACACCTCTGGCTTTGCCCTGGATTTCTCCCAGCCTTTCTGCATCACTCTACAATTTCACACTCTGTCTGCACCCTGAGCTTCCACCTTGCACTCCCAGAGCAGCATTCCTGTCTGCTGCCCTCACTCCCACTCTCCATCTTCCCTGAGTTCCCCACCAAACAAAGGTTTCTTTCCAGTTAAAAACTGGCTGGCAGGATCACAGGAACAGGACAATTGCCTTGTGGAAAAACACTGAGGAGAATGAACTTAACTCTTCAGCCTTAAACCTGCATTATTAAAGACTGAAGTTTGATTATTTGCAGCAGAACTATTAATGGGTAGCCTCTCCTTGATGGACTGGGACTGTTTTCTCATACAGATGGAGCAGGAATTATTCCATGGCAAAATCAGAGGTTGAAGGTTGGTTGTCCCCTCTTGCATGTTTGTAGTAGTAAAATGCTTTCCCTTTCTCAGTGTGATCTGTCATCTTTCACTGCAAAATTCAAGGCTCCCTTATCAGTGTTTTAATTCAATTTATGAGTTTCCTTGACTTTGTTTAATGCTAGAGATGTTTGTGCTTCAGGATTCCCTTATTCTTGCTTTAGGGCTTTGCTCCATTGCATTAGCCCAACTTCACGAGAGTTTCAACATCAGTTTTAATTAACCAAATTAATTCACATGCAGTAGAACATCTCACCTACCTAGAACTTATAAAGAGGCTTTGCAGCTGATTTTAATGAAAGTACCCTCTCAGATTATTGGGAGAGACCAATTAGAAAAGGCTTTTTTTTCTTCCAATATATTATTTTTTTCCTTATGTCAGCAAGGTGTAGCCCAGTGAGATTGGTGACTCCAGCTCTGAGACACTACAGCATGTTCTGTTCTACTTGGAACAACATACAAATAGTCATTAATGTTTCCATGAAAAGGAGATTTTTAAAACAAGTGGATTCATCAAAACTGGCCCAGTTCAAGTCACAAGTTAGTTTTGGTTAATTTTTCGAGACAAATATTTTTGGGGAAGAAGAAGTTTTGGAAAATTTGCAGTACATCTATTTTGACCTTTCTTAGATTTAAAATTAGTTCTTTTTCACTTTGAGATGACCTTTCCTTTAGAAAGCTAAGCTAATTACCATTAAAAACTTTTCAGAACTAAAAAGTTTAATATTTAATAGTTTAAGTAACCTGAATGGATTTTTATTTTTCTTTTTTTTGTTCTTCTGGGACAGAAAATTACATTTCTGCACAACCACAGATGTTGCCTGCCACTGACTGGCATGGGAGCTAAAAGCCTGCATGGAAACATAATACAGGATTTAGTGGGGGTTTCATGATAAGAAACTTCCAGTCTTTTTCTATTCAATTACATAATCTGGGGGAAAAAAAGAACATGTTGCTACACAAGAAAGTAATTACTGGAGTCTTTTTATAGCTGTATTTATAGTTGTAGATCAGCCACCCTTTTAACACTGATAGCAGCTCCTCAGAAACAAACCTGACCCCTAAATGGGGAATTATGCTTGCCATAAGTGCAGCACATGCATTCAGGAGACTTTATACTCCTCTTCCCCCCTTCTCGTGAGATTTTCATGTTTTGTGAGTGCTGACCAGGCTGTGGACTGAAGTGGTGAACTATTATATTAATGTTTTGAACAATTCCTGTGGGAGATCCAAAAGAAGATCTTGCACTCTGCAAAGTATCAGGAAGATGTGCAAGTGTTTATTGTAGAAAGAGCTTTACTAAATGAACTCAGCTATCTAACAGCAAATGCCACAGCTATTTTTGTTAGGCTCTCCAAAACCTTATATTTCTCAAGGAACATCTGCCAGGGCGAGGACTGACTTGAGTTTTCCAAGGCACTCTGTCTAGAAAATATAAAACTTCTCTGGCCCATCAAACCATGGCTACTCAAGTCTCATATTTTCCTATCAGGGTCTGACTTCCACATTTATTTAAGGCTGCTGTGTGTTGATCCCAGCACTTAGAGCCTCTCTTTCTTGAAACAGAGCTAATTGAAGTTGTAAATTCCACAATATTTTGCAGGTGGAAGCTCACAGTCAGCTGATCCTCTTTGTAGTGTGCAGCCTATTTGCCTTCTCTCTTCAGGCTCAGTGCTGACTACTCATTCCCTACCTTCAGCCCTGATATTTTCTTCCTCTTGCTTATTTATCCCCTTTTCTGTAGCTCTGCTTGGGCTGAGTGTGGAAAATCACAAGGGGAATTTTGAGTGGCTCATAACTGAAGCACAGAGATTCAGATAATATCTGTGGATTCTTCACTGTATTTATCTGGTCTCCTTCTGCACAAACTATCCAGACTACTCCTTTCTCAGCAGGTTTCTTAGCCCCTTGAGGCCTCTAAATTCAGGTCTTTTTCAGGTTCTTGGAGTCTTTTTGTTTCTTGTGTGTCTCTCAATCCGTGTGACACGTGAGATAAAGGCCCAATTTCATCTTCATCTCCTTCATCTCCTTCATCTCCTTCATCTCCTGTGTGGATGTTCAGCACTGCTCATGTCCCAGCAGCCTGCACACAGACTGTGGAAAGCTCCTTCTGGCCATCTCTTCAAGGGAAGAAAGGGATTGAGGAGAAAAAGAGAAGAGATTGAGGTTTAAAGAGTGCCCATTTTCCTGGGGGAGACACCAGGATATCAGGGATTACTCTTGAGTGCTGGAGCACCCCATGGAGCACAAGTTGCAGAACTGGCAATCTCTGGGTGGGTAGATTCCACTTGGTGCTAAGCCTGAGGCTAAAACTGATAATAACCTAGGTAAGAGTATAAATCTGTGCTTTGGAGGACCCTGGGAGGAGGAGGAGGAGATGGGGGTGCTGAGGAGCGACAACAAAGGTCAGAGCTTGTAAAGGGAAAAGGGTGGAGAGGAAGAGGAGGGAGCAGCTGCTCTGAAGTCTCCCTTCCAGCAGCACAGCTGGAACTCATGGCTAGAGATTCTAGCTTCTTGTTCCCTCACCCATACCACACTTAGGGAGTTTAGCCCTCATTTTCTCATCAGCTATAATACATTAGCACTGATCTTATAAAAGGAGGACAAAATCAGTGTCAGGTAACAACAGGATACACCCAGATTTTAAGCCCATGTTTAGTGTTCTGCACTTTCTGCATGTGGATGGTCCATACTGCCCCAGAATCTCCTCCTCATTCCTCCAGCATTGTGCCTTCACTGATAACCTTGACACACTTGTTATATAAGAAAGCTGAAGTCATGTATTTTTTCCCTGCCTAATCCTTGCCAGTTGTTCCATTTAGGTCTCCCTGCAGCTTCCCAGGGGATTCTATATACACTGAGGATCTTTGTGATGGGGCAGACACAGCAGCAGAAGAGGCCTTGATTATATTAAAGGAGTTTTGGAAGTCTTTGGGATGCTTTTGGGTGGTGAAGGCAGAGCCAAGGCAAGCCCATATTTATTAAAGAAGGGACATGAAATAATCCAGTACATTATATTTCTTGGGGAAGAGAATAATCCAGTACATTATATTTCTTGGGGAAGAGGCCTGTTCTGAGTCAGGTGGCAGATAATGTAGGAAAATAGGTAGAGGAGGAGCTGCTGAAGTTATGCATCTTCATGCACAACAGCACCTCCATCAACAGTGCTACTTGTGACAGATTCCTGCATTACTGAGGGGATCACTCAACTGAGCATGTCCAGAAATCATTTCATCACATTTTTATTTCCAGGAGACGTGAGATGACTTCAGTGGCAAGAAAAAATCAGGTGCCAGGTTTGCAATTAGTTGCCTTTGTGTTCTAGGATGAGACATCTAACTTCCCTGAGCCTATGTTTAACCATCCATAAATGAGAATAATTCTCACACATCTTCCAGGCTGCTGAAATGTTTAATTAATTAGTGTTTCAAAACTGTTCTGGATGATGCAGATAGGAGGAACAGTAAAGTGCTGCTATTATTTCTTAACACTACATATACCTTCCTTCTATTTCACTTGTAACTGTAAAAAAAAACCCCTTTTGCTGCAAGGTGCTTTATTCTATCACCCAATGCAAGCCTTCCAGCCAGAAAAAGAGAACTGAGCCAGACACTGAAACGTTTACAGACACTTTTTGATAATTGCTGCAGTTAATAGAAACTCCAGTTGCTTTAAGAGAAGCTTCAGTTTATGGCTGTGTTTGAATTTAACGTGCCATGAAACCATTCTGACATGCACAGAGCCTGAAGCTTTTGCTGCTCAAACCTTTCTCCACGAAGCTGAGAATTTTAATGAGGAGTGACGGCCCCGAGCTCAGGATCTCACAACAGGCTGCTGCTGTAAACAGAGCAGAAAGTGCCCCCCAAGGTGAGAAATTCTCTTTAAAAGATTCCCTCTGCTGTGGAGGTGGAGCAGTGCCAGAGCTTCTGTTAGTGACCAAATCATTTGGAGCCAGGTAAGGGGTTTGGCAGCCACGGTGTGATGAAGAAGGAAAACCCCACAGCACCTTGGAATATTTCTGCAGCAGCACCAGGGCCAATGTGAGATCACTGAGGTGAAGCTCCTCCACCACTGGATCTTCTCTTTCCAGTTTGTTTCAGCCTTGCTCCCAGCAGCCCCTTTCTCCCCTCTGAAGGGGACTGATGGCCGTGGGATGGATTGGTTACAACACATTTTGCAGAACGGATCAGCGCTAACTCTGGCTGGTTTCTGCTGCCAGGGAACATTTGAGATGAAGGTCTGGCCTCCACCAGGTGTGCTCTGAGAGGCAGCACAGCCCTGTCCTTCCCCTGCCTCCTGGGCAGGCAGGTGAGCCCTGCCACCCGCAGCCATCGCGCTCAGAGCAACCGAGTGGCGCTCACTCCAAGCCTATTTCTGGTATTTGGGTTATTTACAACCAGACATTCAGTGCAATGCAGCAAATTTAGCCTCAATTCTTCTTAAAATAAGCTCCTTCACAAAGTTGGCTCTGGTCTGCATAGGACATTTTTTTAGAGGGGTGGCTGCCAGGTATTCATGAGCTACCTGTCTCAGCAACAGCCTTTCTGTGTTTTCTCTGTGAGGTTTTCACACAGATTGAGGAGGAAGAGGGCTAGATGCCACAAGTCAATATCATATATATATATATATATATTTTTAATATCCCCTGTTACTCTGCACAGTGTTGTCTTGAAATAGATCTACACAGTAGTATTGTGGAATTAAAAATCCATAGGTGGTTAGAAGGTGTCATTTCTCAAGGCAAAAGGACGTGGACTGGGTGCAGATCTGATTAGTGCTAATTTAATGAGGGTGCAGAACCCCTGACTTACCCCTGCTGCTTCACATCAGAAACATTGGGGATGATTCTGGTTTTCCTAAATGGAAACATTCAACAAAATATACACACATTTATATATAAAAATACACGTGATTATGAAAGCACATAAAATACATCCTTTAACATGTACCAAATACATATGAAAGATCTGGAGAGAGACAATTATTTCATATTTGTGTTGTTGCTTCCAAAAGTGAACGAACAGTAAATTAAACAATGCTCTCTGATCATTATTGTAATCAAATTAAGTGTAAATATTTTGGCAGAGACGCTGATTTCTGTCAACAATTATTAGTAAAAATCAATTTCCTCTTTGACTGAAAAGCAATTTTCATGTATGTCACCAAATTTAGCAACCTCAGGGCATGCTCTCAGTGTTAGGGGTGTGTGTGGGCATTACACCAACTGCAGAAGTCCCAGCTGTCTTTAATAAATTAATGTGAATTAATTAATAGCTGCTTGAATCTTTGTACCTGCCCTACCTGGTTGCTCAATGTGGAAAAGTCTTTCTTGTTCCATAATCTTTGGAATTCTGTGCCACACATAATTGTGCCTGTTATGTTAATAAACCTGTGTCTGGAGAAGGATTTGCAGTCTATTCTGGTTGCTTATTTTTGGGATTTATTTGATTTATTTGTCCCCTACACTCATGTGCTGTTTGCTTTGAATGCAGATGGAACAAGTGACAGAAAAAAGTGCCCACTGACATTTTGGCTGATAAAAATTCAAATTTATTAAGCTTGACCTGCAGCCAGCAGCTGTCCCTGTCCCTGGGGCTTTGGTCTCCCATTTTACCACTCTGCCTATTCCAGAGCTGCACTGAGAATTTCCTGACTCTCCTTGACTGTTTTCAGTATTTAGATGGTTTAATTCAGCTGACCATAACATATAATCTCCTCTTCCATCCTCCTTGGCTCTCTCAGTTGCTTGTCAGAGCAAGAAAGCTCACAAAGATGTTTGAATTCTTCTTGTTTGGTACAGCTGGCTTCTTGCAAATGGAAAGAAAAGGGCTCCCCCAAAATGTTTGCAGCTATTTTTGACAAATGTGGGGCAGAAATAAACTCAAATCCCTTTGTTTTGGTAAATTATTTCTTGTCCACAAGGAAAGTTTCCAGTCAGTATTGCCAGAGGCTCTGGAGTCATTAGTAACACCTTTATCTTTCTGAGGAGAGAGGAATAAATTCAGTAAATCAGATTATCCATTAGCTGGGTGGAAGATTGGTTTTATAGGTTGGGTTTTTTTCACCTTTTCTCTCATAAAGGGAGAAGAGGGTTTGGAAGGTGGCAGCTTTGAAAAGGGTCATGCCTCACCTTGTTACTGCTCCTGAACTGGCAGGCTGGGTGTTTGAGGATGAAACTTGGCAGTCAGGAAGGATCTCCTCCTGCCAAATCCATTCCAGTAGCAGGACTTGCTCCTGGATTTAGTGACACTGAGTGGCAATTTGCCACAAATGCCACGTAATCAAGGGGATCCTTTCAGCCTCATTACAAGATATGATAGAAGCTGCAGGAATTCCTTGGGAGAATCTCTGAGTTTCTATGTTCCAGGGAGTTGGCAGGGGGCTGGTCTGTCAAGAAGCCTTAAAGTGAGTAACATGACAATTAAAATGGGATGAAAATGCCCTTTTTCTGTTCAGCAATATGAGTTTCTTAACAGATGTGGCAGAGCTGTGCCATAACTGAAGCTGGAAAGCTGCAGCAGGCTTTACAGGCAGAGCATTTCTATTTTGCCAGGTTTTGTGATGTGAGCAAGCCTGTGGATGTGGAATGGGCATCATAAACAATATTACTAGGTCATCTCCAAGAGCAAATAAACCAAACAATTTGACCACCCATCACTCATCAGTGTGAGTGGAAGAATGCTGTTAATTTGGAGAAACCACTGAGCTCTAAAAACCTTTACTAGCAACAAACACGAAGCAGATGCCACGTTGTTTGTTACTGGTGACACCTTCAGAAAGCAGAGAATAGCAAACAGATTTTCCCTGTACCAGTGGGACCCACGTGGCAAAGTGCATTTCTGACACATTATGAGAAGAGAAAGGAGTGCTCTCCA
The DNA here is from genome assembly GCF_001522545.3 of Parus major. NCBI lineage: Eukaryota > Metazoa > Chordata > Aves > Passeriformes > Paridae > Parus > Parus major. The sequence goes on along the minus strand of NC_031773.1, from coordinate 68,445,231 downwards.
TGTGCCATCACTGAGAAATGCTGAGAGGAGCGGGGTGGAGTCTGCTAAAAAAAGGGGAAATGAAGGGGAGCACAAGAGCCTGGGCTCTGGGAAGGAAGAAGTGGAAGAATTGTAAAGGAAATCTTGCTTAGAGCTGTAACAGAATGAATCAGAAGAGGATAAGCAGTTAGGGGGGATCAAATGTAAGCTGAAAAGTCCCAAAGAAATGTTGGGGCATCCCTAATTATTTGTGTGATATGACAAAGCTGTCCTTGCTTGTGTGAGACTAATTTTGCAGGGTAAGCTGAAAGGGCTGAGCAGTGAGGGTTTGGTTTGGAATCGTTTGTGCTTTGATCAAGCTTAGCCCATTCTCTGGGCCCTGAAACACAGGCAGGCAAATTCAAATACCTGGAACTTGTGGTATCACATGGCAGCATCCTCACTGGCAGTCTGAATGAAAAAATCCATGGTTTGGATTGGGTTGGATGTCCTGGCTTAGCTGAAAGGAAGGAAATGTTAATGTAAAATACAACATGCAATTTTTACAACAAACATTGCCTTGCAATGGGCAGATAGGTTAGAAAATTGGACTTGTATTTGAATAAAAGTAGTGATTGGTCTGGTTTGCACTAAAGTATAAATGTCAGCTCCCTGTTGTTTTTAAGGAGCTTGCAGATGGCATCAGGAAGAAATTGTGAAGACTTGAAGGTCTTCAAGGTCTTCGAGGCTTTGTGGAGGTCAAGTACTCAGATTTAGATTTCTCTACAGCTCTTTCTTGGCTCTTGCATAGGGAGTAGCTGACCTTGTTGCTGGAGTGTTTCTGTCTGCATTAGTTGTTATTCTGGGGAAAGAAAAACTTAAAGCAAAATTTGGGAATAATTACTGGAGCCAGTCTCCCAGTGCCACAGACAAAGCACAGAGTAATCCCTTTTATATATCCCTTTTATTTTTACCCCATTTTACAATAGCTCTCTCTTACTTGAGAGGCTGTTGTAGGATCTCCATTCTTTTCTGGTTAGAAATCTCCTTCTTTACATTTTTCTTTACATGAAATAGGCTTCCCTATTTCATGTAATAAATGGGTGTAAGTTTGAACAAGGGCTCAAATAGAAATAAAATAAATAATGGCAGACTGCTACCAATAAAAAAGGGCAATTTTGGGAGGGGGTGTGGGTGTTCAAATATAGACAAATATATAAGAGTATACAAGAATATACAAGAATATGAAAGAATATAGAAGAATATACAAGAATATACAAGAATATAGAAGAATATAGAAGAATATACACGAATATACAAGAATATACAAGAATATACATGAATATACAAGAATATATAAGAATTTTCAAGAATATACAAGAATATACAAGAATATAAAAGAATATACATGAATATACAAGAATATACACGAATATACACGAATATACAAGAATATATAAGAATACACAAGAATATACAAGAATATAAAAGAATATAAAAGAATATAGAAGAATATACAAGAATATACACGAATATACAAGAATATAGAAGAATATACAAGAATATAGAAGAATATAGAAGAATATACACGAATATACAAGAATATACAAGAATATACATGAATATACATGAATATACAAGAATATACAAGAATATAAAAGAATTTACAAGAATATAAAAGAATTTACAAGAATATACAAGAATATACAAGAATATACAAGAATATACAAGAATATACACGAATATACAAGAATATACAAGAATATACAAGAATATACAAGAATAGAAGTGCTCAAGATCACAGGCACCAGCTGGTTCTTGAGCCACAGTGTCCTTTTGGTCAAATAGCTCTTTATTTGGTTAAATAAACCATGGAGGCACCATGATCTGTGTAGAGACAGCAGTGATGTGCCCATGGTGTGATGTTATTGAGGGGATCACACCCCGAACCTGCCCTGGCACGGGCAGGAATGCATTCCCTCAGCAGAGAAAATGATCTCAGAAGTGTTAGAAGGATTTGGAGAGGTCCCAGCTCTGAGTGTTGATCAATCCCATGTTTATTCCACCCCTCTAATCAGAAGGATGAGTCGTTGTGCTGTGCAAACCCAGGCCTGGGGCCTGTCAGCAGCTCTGAGGAGAGCAGCCATGCCGGAGGAATCGCGCTGCTCCCGTCGCGCTGCTCGTCTCGCCCAACCCAAGAGCAGCTTCTGTTTGTGGAGGGATCCGTGTGCTCAGCAGGAAGATTCTGTCCACTCCTGATGTGAAAACACAGCCCTGGGGTGGGATGCAGCAGTTCCTTAGGAGAGTTTTATTGCCAGCATGGAGGTGAAGATCAAATTCAGTCAGAAATGCAGAGCAGCCTGAGGAAGATGCTGGGCCAGAATCTGCCTTGGCACTGAGGCCTGGGAGCTCTTCTCTATTTTTCCATTTGTCATTTCAGTTGTCATTTTTTTCTTTTCTGTTAACTTTGTGCTCCCTCAGTTGTGTCTGTCGTGTCTGTCATTCCTGGCGGAGCAGGAAAAAGCCTTAATGGCAGGGCTGGGCCTGCTTTCCTTTCCTTTTGATTAATTTGGGCTTTTTGATTAAATGACAGCTTTCATCACTTTCAGCAGTCGCTTTGTGACAAGGCAATTTATAGATGCATTGGCATTATATGATTAGGACAAGCACAGTAAATAACAAATGAGAGCCGTGATTTATTTTGATATTCAAACAAATCCTCCTCCAAATTCAAAGTTCATGTTGCTTTCATATACAGAAATGTGTTTTTATTTGTTTGCTGGCCAATCCAATACTTGGTGCACCATTCAAGGATAACTGCTGCCATGTGACCCTGAACACAAAATATTCAATATCCCTGTGAAACTTGGTCTGTATTTCTGCAAAACCCGAGCTAACTAGATAAAGAGAAGGAAAGGTTAGAGTTCAAACAACTCCTTTGGTGTTTCCATCTTACACCAAATGTGCTGATAATTAAATGTCACGTTCTGGTTAATGAACAGCAGTTAATCTCCAGCTACCAGAGGAACCATCTCAAACTCAAGGTTTCCAGCCTCCCACTGGGCATCTTAACCCAACTGTGCAGAGACACAGACAAGTGATAGTGACTGACACAACTGCTGGAGTTGCTTAGGCATTTTCTGAAAGTATTTCCCTTCTCCAGAAGTAATTCCAGCAAATTCGAAATACTTAAAAGATGTCTGTTAAATTAGACAAAATAATTAAAACACGGGAAGAACAGAAGCAGAACATCCTACCATTTTCCTTCCAGAGTTTTGGGACATAGTATTTTGATTCCTCATTATGAAATGTTCATTTTGTTTTCAACAGCTACAGTTGATGTTATAAAACAAAAAGATGGAATTTGGAGGAAACATGTGAGGAGAAAAGGATTTGTTTCATTTTTCTGGGGGGATATTCAAGAGTTTTGGGGTTCCTTGCTGCTGTTGAGGATGTGGTTAAGTGGTGCAGAGTTGGATTCCTCTGGGATCCCTGCTGCAGTCCTACAGGAAGAAGCTGGAGGATGAGTAAGAGGAGTGAGGAAATTCCTGACGTTACGTGATGTTACCTTCACCACTCCACATCTGGACACCTCTGGACAGGCAGTGATGTGAACCACCTGGGCTGGTGCCTTTTGGTAGGGATGTCTTCAGCCAAATGCTGAGAAGGCAGGACAAGAGGGTCACTTTGGTGTTAGGTGTTGTAGGTGCACTTAACAGAGCATAACCAGGGAATTGTCACCTGCTGGTGCCTGATAACAGGTTAGCTGCAGCTCTGGACACTTTCCAGCAGCTTCTTCTGAAAATCAGCCCTCAAACTACCAACCCAGAACAAATAATAGCATTTGGAAGCTCATGAAGTTGTGAAGGCTGAAGGTAAAACTTGTTCACCTACCTAAGAACGTGCCATCTTCTCTGGGAATATTTGGAGTGGATCCTGCCCCTGTCCTTACTGAAACAGCTCCCTCAAATGTGGGATTTCTTTGCCCTTTTCATTTCCAGGGGCAAATATTGGAGCAGTGTGTCTTTTACACTTTGTTGTTGTCTATAAGAACAATTCTTGGGTCTTCTCTTGCCTCGTGAGAGACTCTGCAGGAGTGTAATTTTTCTGCTCTCACTTTTGTTTGACGTGTCATACTAATTACCCTGGTTTTGAAAAAGGCTGATTGCTCTATTAGTCTTCTGCTGGTTTATTTGTCTCAAACCTTTAAGGATGAGATAAAGAAGCAGGCTTCCCTATTTCATGTAATAAATGGGTGTAAGTTTGAACAAGGGCTCAAATAGAAATAAAAGGTTAATGGCAGACTGCTACCAATAAAAAAAGAGCAATTTAGGGGGGTGTGTGGGTGTTTAAATATAGACAAATATACAAGAAAAGAAGACTGAAATATCATGAAAGGGCTAAGACATCACACCCAGATGGCTTCACATGTTTGCCTGCAGATTTCTACAGAGGTCACCCAAACTGCCATGCAGAGATCTGGGCTTCTGTGATTTCAGTGTATTTATGCTGATTCATGGCTTAGAATCATTTCTCTGAAATGTCTTGTGATCCCTGTTAATGATAAATTCTTTCTTAAAAGCATTCTTTTCCTCCTAGATAGCTCTGATGTAAGATTCTCTGGCAGACTGACCAGCACGATGTTTTAACCCTTGTTTGGGTTGTCCTGATTTCTCTCCTGTTCAGTCCTGCTAATAATCTTTACTTGATTTGCAGCTCTAGAACTGGGCAGCAGAATTCATCTTGTTCTTACAGGGAAGTGCACACTGCACCCTGGGGTTACTTCACTGGACACATGCAAATTCTGTTGGTGGAGAAATGGTATTTTCTCTGCACTGGGGTGGGGAAATTCACAGTTCACTGTGGGATTTAACCCTGATTCACTGGAGGTAAGGGGAGGAACAAGGTGGAAAGTTCCCTGTTGGAGAAAAGGTAGAATTGATGGATAAACAACCTAAACCACAGACATCAGGGTTCAGTAATGCTCTTAAAGATGAACTGTTGTGGATGTTAGCACCTGGCTTTCCCAGAGTTTAAACACAAGGGATGGTGTTGAAACTTACCCCCTTTTTGGAACTTGTTTTTTGTGCAGATCTTCATTGTAAAGCATGAACTCCCTGCCAGGCTGGGTGATTTCTAGGGAAGATTTGTGTAGAGGCACACAGGGAAGGGAAGAGCCTCCCCAGTGCCAGGAGCCAGCAATGCCCTGCAGTGCTCCTGCAGGTCCTGACTCAACAGCTCAGGCAGAAAATCCTCCCTCCCTGCTGTACCTTGGCTCAGAGCTCTGCCTGTGCCTCCAGGAGAGCTTTTTCCTCCAGCACACACTTCTCTGAGGAACTCCGTGTGCTCCAAGAAGCACTGGTGAGCCTCATACCCCGACCCTCAGGTCAGACCAAAAGCCCTCCAGTTCTTCCTGGTAGCCCTAAGGGCTCTCCTGCTTGGAAATGTTCACCCCTGTGGGTTATGAATATGTTTATTCAAATTCCCAGGGAGCTGGGAGTTGAAGGATGCATTTTTGTCCAGGTTTTTGTCTATTTAAGGATTTTAATTCCATGCTGTGTGTGGTGGTTAGAGACAGACACTGGGACATCCGTGCTTGAGAGGAGAGTGTGGGTGTGTTGATGGAGCTACCAGGAGGAACAATACATCCTAAATCTCAGGAGGATGGAGTTAAAACATCTTTATTACCACAAGAGAGCAAAGGAGCTGAGATGGGTGTGCCACTTACAGAGCTCACGTTAGGATTTCTTATTTACCCTCTTCACATTACTGGTTCCATCATTTCTTCTTTTCCTTTGTGAAGAGAGCAATTAGGTACAGTTGTAAATATTAATTTTATAGTGGGCATAAATCAAAATCAAATTCAGCTTTGAAAATGTGTGTGTGAGGAGTTTTGAATTCGTTGTTACCAGTTCATTCTTTTCCCCTTAATGTATAACCACCCTCCCAAAGTTAGACAAGCCAGGACACAAAATAAGAGTGTGGACCTAATATAATACTATTATTATTATTATTATTATTATTATTATTATTATTATTATTACTATTATTATTATTATTATTATCATTATTATCATTATTATCATTATTATATAATTATCATTATATTTTATAATTTTATTATTTTTTCTTATATCTTAATATAATATTATATTATTACTAATGTTATTTTAGTAATAACAATATATTACATGTTATATAATATTTATATTTTACTTCTTTTTATTAATTATTAAATAATTATACTTTATTAATAATTAATTTATTAATTTAATATATAATTTTTAGTACTAATATTTCTTATTAATATATTAATATAATTATATGATTCTTGTATCATAATATAATAATAGTAATAGCAATAACAATAATATTAATAATAATAGTAATAATAATAATAATAATAATAATAATAATAATAATAATAATAATAATAGTAATAATAATAGAAAATATAGATAAATCAATAATTAAATAGTCTGGACCTTTCCATCCAAGTTCATTTCTGCTTTTGGCACTGACATTTTAAAGTCAGATTTGCAGCAGCTGCTCAGCTTGTGCAGAATGTCAGTGGATGAACACATCTGCAGTGCCAGGCACAAATAAATGCATTTAAGGGTACATTTGCTCATAAAGAGGCTGTAATTGTGTCTCCAGGTACTGGGTAGGTGTAAACAAGTGACAAACTGCACACATGAACAGAGAGCACTTATAGATAATGCAAAAATGGGATTTTCTGGAGGCTGGTAGGAAATGTGATCTTTGGGTACCTCCTCAAGGCAGCACCATCTCTAAGCTGAGTTGACATCTTTTATCTCTGTGAAACCTAACTCCAGATTCCTGGATCTTTTTGCTTCTGCTTAGGAGGCTGCCCTGAGAACCTTCCTCTGTTATCCTGGGTATTAATTGTCTTTAGGTGTCAGCCAGAGCAGTGGGCTCTCCATCTCCCCAGCTCCTGAGGAGAAGCAAGTCCTGGAGCAGGAACATGCAGGCAGGAGCAAAGCAGAAACTTTGCCTTGGCTGCCTGATCCAAGAGCCAAATCCAGTTCTTGCTCTGGGTTTCAGCCCTCCTCATTTTCCCTACCACTATTTAAAGTGGTTTAAGTTTTAAAACACTTACTTTGGGTAGTATCTACATCCAAAAATGATTAAATACTGCATTGTGGGGGTTCTTCTGATTTGTAAGTGGAGAAATGAGTGAGGCTTGTCTCTAAATGTGATCTGGGAGCCAAGCTGGGCTGCTCTTGGTTCAAATTGATGCATTGCTCTGAGGCACAACTAGACTTTGATTAGCTTTATTTATTTAGTTTTATTGCTTATGATACAGAGGAATGCAAATAAATCTCCTTCCTTCTTGTACTTTAACTAAAACATTTAATTCAAACTCATCTGGTATTTTTCATTATTAGTACTACTATTATTATATTTTTACTGCATTTCACTTTTCAGGCTGTTTTTCACTGTAGTTTGCTAGTCCAGCCTGCCTGGGGTACTGAGTGAGCCTCTCTGAAACCAGCTGCTGTTGCTGAAGATGTGATGACCCACAGCTTTGTTAATGCCAAATGAGATTTAATCAGGCCTGGGATATTTCCTTTTCTGTTTTCTACCTGATCTGGTAGGTAGACTAGAACAGGCTTTGTCTGTTTTGGTCATTAATTAGTGAGATTTCATAGATTCTGTAGACAACTGAGTGGAAAACACGTTGTGTGTGTGTTTGTGTGGCTTTCTGTGCTTCCAGAGAAGTCTGGCAGCCCTAAGGAGAGCATCCAGCAGTTTGTCACCATCAGGAAAGGAGCAGGAGCTGCTCAGGCTGTGCACATATCCAGGGAGAGCTCTGACATGTTTCCCCACCAAAATAACACTCATGGTTCCTGTAGGTCAGGCTGGTGCCACAAAGAGGAATCAACAGTGCCCAAGAGCTGTGTAGGAACAGCTCAGAATGGGGAGAAGCCTTCCCATCCTCACTCTTCTTGCTGTTTGAAACCATGCCAGCTGTGGTAGGTTCATTGTTTCCCCTTCTTGTCACAGCCATTTGGAAGGAGGAATACTTGGAGCAAGCAGCCCTCAGTTCAGATGGAGTGTACAGGTCTCTAAAAATAATATCTGTGCAACTGAGCATGCTATCTCAGCCCAGACAAAAGAGGCTCAAACGTGAGTGGTTGTATTTTAAGGACTCCAATGGTAAAAATGTCTCCTCAGGTACTTTTCTTCATCACTCACATCTTCAAAACTTGGGTTTTTTGCATTGATTTTCATCCAAGGTCAGCAGCTTCACAAAAAGCCAACAAGCCACATCTTGCCACAGCCACGTTTCTTGGCTTCTGTGCAGTCAAAAATCTAAACTTTATGCCCACATGAATTTTTTTTTTAAGCAGTTCCATGCATATGCAATGATTTAAAAAGCTCTCCCACAGAGGGTTTCATGTTTGTATTATTGTTTTGTTTATACTAGTAGTAGTAGCTGACTAAAGATATATCAGTCTCTTCTGGGGAGGCTTGTCCTTTCTGCCCATATGTGTTTGTGCATGTATAACAATATACTTTTGTCTTATTTTACAACTCTTAGCCTATTTATGTCACTGCATCTTCACACCCAGCCCTGGTTTAAAAGCATTAAAAAAATTATTTGCTACTATCTTTTTTTTTTCAAACTTTGCATATAGGCATGGAATTCTTTTAGGATGTATTTAAAGTGCTTTAAAATTGTGGATTTCTTTACCTGGTAGTGCAAAAAAGCCAGCAATCAGCTTTTCCAATCCCCCAAAAAATCCTGATTCAGTTAGAAAATCAGTGGCCATAAGATGCTGCATACAGATTGTTTCACAAAGAGATGGTTTTGCAGATGGAAATGATTAGCAATAAAATGTATTGCAATAACTGAGCGTGCTAGGGTTACATAAGTTCAGAAATACTCAGTGAAAACAGACTGTCATTTGCCTTCTCCCAGAGCTGACCCAATTAAAAATGCTCACTGTGCTGCATCACATGAGCAGCCCCTCTCTTCACTACTCATCTCCTTTTCTTCATTTCTCCATTATTCTTCCTCCCCTGGCTTGATCTATCAGCTCTTCCCACTTCATGCTCTCATATCCCATCTTAGCCTCCACTCCTGTGCTTCCACAGGAGATCCTTTATTCCTTCTCTGGGCTTCTCTGAGAAGGGATGTGCAGAAAAGCCAGTGATTCACCCCAAAAGTGCAATCTGCAGCAGCCTGGGGAGCAGGGCTGCTGCAGGGAGCTGGGAACACCTGTGTGTTGATGTGCTGCTGGACATGAAGGTTTGTGTTTCCTCCAGGAGTGTCCAGACAGCAAATGGATCAGTGGCTGGTTTAATGATAAATCACATTTTTCCCTCCCCACCCAAGGCGTATAAAAGGACATTTCTCCCCCAGCAGGGAAGAGGTAGGTGTGAATTTTGGGGCTGAGGAAGCTGTCCTGTTCCTGGCAGTGTTAGGAGCAGCTGTTCCCTTATCCTCTGCTCAGGATGGGGACAGCAGTGTGTGCCCCAGGCTGTGTGTTGCATTACAGCCAGCCTGAAAAAGCCATTTTCAATTGGGCTGCATTAGTGAAGGACATAAAAGTCTGCGTGAAGCTGCTCAATGAGGTTTGCAGTTAACAAGGCAGGATCAGCCCACTGAGGAGGGGGAAGATGTAAGAAATTACATTTAGATTGCCTTCCCCCAGCTTGCTTCATCAAGTGTGATTATCTGACTACCCTCTGTCTTGTTAACCATGTACAATAACAGCTGTACAGAAGGAAAATAAAAGCCAGCTTGCTCGTTCAGGGAAGCACAAGTAGGATAAACCCCAGAGCTTCTGCATGGTTGTTCTTTATTTTTACAACTGCCACAAGGTGGGAATCTAGGGAAACATCTTTTCCTGTGACAGGCAATGGAATACATGGAACCAGCAAGTGACAGGGCAGGCTCAAAGCAGTCACCAGAACTTGGCTTTTAACATGTCCTAGGAGACATCTGGAGAGCCTTTTCCTGCAGGAGTCATGGCTATTAAAGAGTTCACACAAGTTCAAATATAATAATATAAATGCACATATTATAAAAATATATATATATATAAATATATATT
>NC_031773.1:68431755-68434853 GCF_001522545.3 Parus major | reverse complement strand
AATATAATACAATACAATATAATACAATACAATATAATACAATACAATATAATACAATACAATATAATACAATACAATATAATACAATATAATATAATACAATATAATATAATACAATATAATACAATACATTATAATATAATACATTATAATATAATGTAATATAATATAATACATTATACTATAATATAATAAAATACATTATACTATAATATAATATCATATCATATCATAATCCAAATATGTGTCTTCTTGGTTTTAGTAACTCTGGTCAGTCTGACCACCCTATGATGGGTTGCCCTGCTTTGTACAGTAGTGGCTACAAATTTCCAAACAATTCAGGGATTTATTTTTTTATCTGATCAGACTGTTGGAGAATGAGAACATTTGACTCTGCCCCTGGTCCTCGTGGTCCTGGTTCTCTTCTTTTGTCACTGAGTGTCTGGCTTTACCTTGCATTCTTCCACATTTAGAGCTTGGGCACGAGCCCATTCAGGTACTCAGAGGATCCTGCCCAGCCTCCAAGAGATCTTGGCTCTCCTGTAGGGTCCAGGGCAGATCTGCCAGCCCAGGTTGGCTGCCTCAGAACATTTTCCAAGTTTTTCAAAATGTCTCTATTCAAAAACTGAAACTTATCCTTAGAACACGTGCTTTCTTTAGCAGTTTTTAGTACATCTGCATATCGCTGTATGCTTTGAATTCTTTATTTCCCTCCTTCCCATTTTTCCTTGATTCTTTTTGTGAATTTCTCTTCTTTTCGCTTCCTATCAATGTCACCTCCTCTTCGTGCCCTCCCCCCTTCTCCAGCCCTTTTGATGGCTGTTCTCCATCAAAAGGCATTTTGGTGTATGGGAGGTGCCTTTGCTCTGACAGCTGGAATAATCTGTGGATCGTGTGGTGAGCTCTGTGTGCATGTGTGTGTGGCTGGAAACTGTTGACTGACACCTCCCAAAGAGCTAAATCACAGAACAAAACAAAACCACTTCAGTTTCAGCCCATGACTTGGCCTTCCCACATGCCCCCCAGCTAAGCTGCAACTGGCATAATCCATCAATGAAATCATCTTCCAATAATAGCTGTTTGGATTGAATCAGCTGCATCTCTGTGCCTCTTCCTTCTGTCTGCTTTTGCTTGGGAGAGTGACTCAAAGGCTGGGAATGGGTTAAAATGCTGAACCAAGAGAGGCTGTGTGTGTGATGCCTGCACAGCCACCCAAAGGGAGAGCCTCAGATCTCCTTGTATGGGATGATTTTTCCAGGGAAAGCAGTCAGGATTTGGCTGTGGCTGTGTTCAGGCTCTGTGTGTGCACAGTGCTGTCACCTGCTGTGTCCTGCTGTTCTCCAAGGCAGAAGGGAAGCCCTGGGGGTCAGGACAGCCCAAACACCACTGCTTTTAGTAGTACAGTGCCCTCACAAAGAAACCTGCTAGGTATGACCTTTACTTTTGCAGCCTTTTTTTTTTGAGACCTGCACCCCTGTTTGAATATTTTGCTGTTATAAATTTCCTGCTCCAGCTCTCCTGTCTAAAATTATTCTTTGATTTTGGTTTTTTTTTGTTGTTTTTTTTCTCTTACTGCTTTCCAGGCACATTTTTGCACAGCAATACCCACACATGCACTCAGTCCTGTACAGCTGGCCTGCACACGAGCACAGGGGTGTCTGAATGTGCAGGGGGCTTGGCAGGATTATTTACATTGCCTTTTATGGGGATCTCTGCAAGTGTAGTTTTCTGGTGATTCATGTTTTGGCCAAGGCTGGAGTCTTTTTCAGCTTTTTCATTAAGCAGGCTGCTGTGTTTAGTGATACTTGGCATTTTTGCCCCGCTGGCTGTGTTGCACTGGTGGGGAGGAGAGAAGGAAAAACAAGCTGGGACACAAAGTGCAGTCAGGGCTACAACCCTGCCCAATCAATTCCCACTGTCCTTCCCAGTGACTTCCATCTTCCCTGCCTGCCAGCCAAGAGCTTCCAGCTTCTTGTTTCATTCCAGGGCAGCAGGCAGGGTGAGAGAGGCTGTGCTGCACACACAGCTCATCCCAGAGCCACAGCCACCCCTGCCTTGCTCCCCTGAGCCTGCTCCCCATCCTGGCAGGCAGCCCTGAGCTTGTTAAATCAGAGGCACAGAGAGTGTGCCCTTATCTCTGATACCTGGCCCTGACATCCAGGAAAACACTGAATTTCATATAACACCATGGAAACAACTGGGAAAGTTAAATAGATAAAGCTAAAATTGTGGATGTGTAAATTAGAGAGTTTTCTTAAGTCATTGGGTGAAAAAGTTCAAGTTTAGAGTTTAAACTAGTTTAGAAAACAGAAGACAAGATGGGGGATTTAGGGTGTTGTCTCTTGTCCTTCTTCTTTCATCATCATCATCTTCTTCCAGAGGTTTTTGGGTAGTAATGAGTGACTGGATAGAGAATGTCACAGTGCAGCTCACAGGTGTTGGGTCATTGGGTCATTAAGAAAAATAATTTGCGTGTCTATTGTTAATTGGATAAAAATAAGTATAAAGATAAAAGAGCTGCATAGTTTGAGGCCATTTTGTGCCTTTTGAGCCAATTTGAGCCAGGTGATGGTGAATTGAACTTGAGCAGAAAATCTGGGGAATACCTGCCAAGTCTTTTGATAATATATTAATAAACACAGGAAACAGGAGCCTAACGAGCCTTTGGATGGAGCATCCTTCCTGAAACAGAACTGAGATGAGAGAAACTCTTCCTGAGAGTATTCCAAGGGGCTCAGCCCTGAGGAGCCCAAAATCTCCAGTAACAGAGCTGAGCTGCAGTTTGGCTCTCCCAGTCAGGTCTGCCCTGGAGGGAGGCTCCTGGGGCTGTCTGGGGCATGTTCCTGGGGCTGTGCCCTTCCAGCAGTGATGGAAGGAGACAAAAGGATGGAAGGAGATAAAAAAACCCTTGGAGATAAAAGCAGTGATGTCTGCCCCACCAGGCTCCCAGGGGTGGGGGCTGCCTGGTGCCATGGCCTTGTAAAGGATGGGGATGGATGAGGGCTGTGGTGGGGAAACTGAGGATGAGCACCAGGTAAGAGGGAAGCAGCTGTCAAGCTGTGTGACAGAGCCCTGGGCTGGGTGTGTGACTGACTCCA
>NC_031773.1:68403315-68431236 GCF_001522545.3 Parus major | reverse complement strand
CTCAGTGTGTGACTGACTCCAGCACCTCAGTGCTTCCTTTTCTCTGATGAAATAGCTGTAAGTGATACTTCTCCCACCACTCCCCATGCTTTCAGCTTCACTCTAAGTCCTAAACTGAAGGAAAAGGCAGATTTTGCAAAGAAAACTATCTCAAACCCAGAGCTTCTTTCACTGGGAGACCTCAGTTCCCAAAGCAGGGCAATGGGCCCTGTGGAAACCGCAGCGTGCTTCATCCACACATTCCCCAAAACCTTGGTCTCACAGCAGCCCAGGGGACCAGGGAGCCCTGAGTGCCCGTGGGATGGCAGTGTCCCCCTCTCCCAGGTGTGAAGGAGTGGCAGTGTCCCCTCAGTGGCGTTTTGCCACCTCAGAAGCCTCATCCTGTGGCAGTGTGGTGTGTGAGCAGGCACTGGCTGTGCCTGGAATCCACCTGCAGCGTGGGCCCAGCACCACTTTGCTCTTAGAGATGCAGTCACTAAGTTTTATTTCCTAAATGAGGTTGCAGCTGGATCTTGTCTGCCCTGGCCCCCTCATTTTCTTAGGATCCAGCAGTAAATTCTCTCTGCCTTAAGCTGGGAACAGCCACAGCCTCAGTCTCTCAGCAGAGGTTGGAGCCACTGCATGAGAGCTGTGGGTGGGATCCAGTGGGATCCTGTGGCATCCAGTGGGATTCTGTGGGATTCTGTGGCATCCTGTGGCATCCAGTGGGATTCTGTGGGATCCTGTGGGATTCTGTGAGATCCAGTGGCATCCAGTGGGATCCTGTGGGATTCTGTGGGATCCAGTGGCATCCAGTGGCATCCAGTGGGATTCTGTGGGATCCTGTGGCATCCAGTGGGATTCTGTGTGATTCTGTGGGATCCAGTGGGATCCAGTAGGATCCTGTGGCATCCAGCTGCTGCACTCCAGTTCAGTGAGCAGAAACTTACAGCTGATGCTTTCCTTTTCCACCAGCAATGCGATTGCTTCATCCCCTTAGAAGGACTTGAATTAATTTCCGAGGAATTGGACTCCTCTCATCAGGCTGTCTGTGACCCCTGGCAGTTCTAATACTGCAAGGCCAGACTTGATTAATCATTAGGCTTTTAAAGAAGATTTCCAAGCCTAGCTGCCTGGATTATCTGCAGCCACTGCCAACACTGACACGACAATCTTTAGTAGAAAGGGGCATGGTTGGTGTTCAGCTATATAAACAAACTAAAATTGCTATTTCTTCTCTGTGAGACTAAAGTTTGGGAAGGGCCTTTTAGTTGCATTGAGTCTGTTTTCAGAACTACAAAGTAATTACCTCATTTAAGGTCAGAAAGGTCTCTCTTCAGTTCCTCAATAACTATAAAAATCACCCAAATATTTCAATGCCTGCATGAGAACGTGATTTGTGGGTTCCAACTCAGCCATGTGTAACAGGTGCAATTCTTTTATTTTTGACCCTTCAGGCTTTAAGTCCCATTTATTTGACAGATCCTTGTGGGTCCCTTCCAACTCAGAATATTCTGTGCTGTTAGTAGCTTTAACATAAAAATGTTTGTGCTTCTGTTGCTGCATGCCATTAATACAGCTAAATATGTCCATTCCACCACGGGACTGGTTTCATTTTCTCTGATTGCTGGCAGGCTTCTTGGAACCTCTTAGATTAGCTTAGATTTACCAAAAGTACATTTTTTTTTTAGAGAGAAATGAGCTTTTAGTCATGACAGAAGCGTTGAGACATGAGCATGACTCAACCCAGAGTGCCCATCTTCAAGACACCCCTGGAATCAATTCTTGGCTTCACCATTGCCTAGTTCTGAGGAAGTCATTTAAACTTGAAAATGGTAATTTCTTGAGTGTGTTTGTGTATCTGATTCCTTGTGGTTTATACCCTTCAGATAGAAAAGAGATATGGCTGTTGAGTTCTCCTTCTTTGTCTTTTTCCCGAGGTCTATTTATCTTTTCCTTCATCCTTCCTTTTCAAGGGGTTACACCGAGTTTAGATGCAGTGATGTCAAACACTATTCAATAAGTAATGTGTAATACTTGTGTAATTTGTGGGACCTCTTGAGCAAGGGATGACAAATTGGCTTTTGCTGCCTTCGTGAGCTAGAAAATCTTATGCTAATGGCTTGTTTCAAAATAGATATTCAGAGAAGTCAGAGAGAGGAAAAAACTTACTAAATCATGAAACTTCTCTGGCTCCTAATATGGAATATTTTCCTTATAGAGAACTTTCACTTATTTGTCCAAATTCTTTCTAAATACCCTTAGCAATGGATCTTTTGAACTTGCTGTTGGAAGACTGCTTGATATCATACTAGAACTACTTGTAAAAACAAATTGATGTTTCAATGAAAGTTTATCTTTTCATAATTTAATGTCATTACTCATAGATTTACTACTTCTTGCACAACCCAAAATTCCTCTCCTTTCTTGGTGTTTATAGCCTTCAAGTATTTGTCATTTCTGGTTGTATACTGTTTCTTCATTGTCTTTGAGCCAAGGTCTGCATATTTAATTTCCTGAACATCTTCCTTTAAATCAGCCCCCAGATGTTCTTGTTTCTCTTCTGCTACTGCTTTAGCTCCATTTTCATTTAAGTTAACGAGACATCTCAAAGTGAATGAAATATCCCTGAGTGTTCTTGCAAAACCATTTTAATTCATGGGACTGTGAGCAGGTCAAAAGATCCCTGAATCAATGTGGGAATTCCCAGATATTCTGTTTATTACAGGCTTTCCCATGTAAATAGGATACCCTGTAAAACAGATTATTTTTCCTCTGTTTCTGGGCAGCCAGCACTCTCAGCTCACAAAGGCTCCTAATGTACCTGCAAAGAAATTATATATGTAGAACAAATCTGGTGGGTTGAATTTAGAGGGGAGGCCTGTCTGAACCCTGCCACTTGCTGTGTGAACACAGTCAGACTTGCTGTCCTCATGTGCCTGGGGTTTCCAGCCTTTAAAATTACTTTCTCCTAACTTTCTCATTTCTGATTTCATTTTTCTAACCATTCTTTTTATTTTTTATATTTTTGTTTTGTTTTGTTTTTTGGTTTGGTTTTTTTGGGTTTTTTTTTGTTGTTTTTTTTTTTGTTAATAACCATGCCACTCTTTGTTAGTAGACCCTTCACTTCTTCTGGAGCAATAATAAAGATGTTAGGTAAAAAGTGGAGTAAGATACTTTCATATAATATTCCAGTAAGCTAAGTGTGCAAACTTGATGCAGAGCCAAAAACCAGATTTTGTTCACTGTCATTCAGCTTGCTTTGGCTTTGGTTGATTTTGTTCCTGTCGAGATCCAAGCAAATTAATCCTGTGAGTAATGTTTCCTGGGGTGCTTTGTCAAATGCTTGTGATTCAGATACATCATGTATACTATATTCCCTACAATTTTTACAGTTCTGTAAGAGATACTTTTTCTGGCATTCTCTATTCCTTGGAAACTAGTGCAGCTGAAAAATTTGTTCCATCATTCTGCAGATTAGGGCTGACTGACCATGGTCTGCAAACCCTGGCTTGGTGTTTTATGCGGTCTGCAGAGAATTGTCTGGTCACAAAGTGCAGTCTCTTCTCTTGGACACTAAATTTCATTATAAGCACTTAGAGTACATTAAACACATTTTTTAATACTAGTCACGTGTGTGAGCTGCTCTTGTGTTTGCTACAGGACTGTGATCATGAGTAAAAGGAAAGTAATGCACATAATAGAATGAAGAAAGGGTGTTGTGTCTTAATTAGTTTGCATTAAGCAGTTGACCTCCCTCCAGAAAAGAATATACAGAATATATATGTAAATATACAGAATATATACTGGTAAGAGAGCTCAGCATCTCTTAGGCCTTTGAAGATGTGCACAGGGAGCTGTGAAGGATCTCCACACCTTTTATATCCTCTGCTTTTGATGAGAATCATTGCAATTCTCTTTTATGCATAAAGGAACTTCTCCATCTGTGTGCTGCCAGCCTTTTTTGGGTTCTGGAGAGTAAATTGTAGCACAGACACTGTCCTGGCCTCTGGGAGGTTGGTCTGGAGCCCCCTCCCTCCTTGAGTTCTCCTTGCAGCACATCTCCTGGTGCCCCCTGGTGCCATCCTCATCCTGGACATCCTTAATTGTCTCCTTCATTTTAGCCTTCCTGTTCTGATCTCTTCCAATTTGTTGCCAAACAGAGCAAAGCAGAGTCATGGCCAGTGCAGCCTCACAGCTTGTGCTTTGCAGGTGTATTTGCACCTGAAGGGGTTCAGGCATTCCAGCCTCCTGTGTCACTTGTGACATCGTTCCCTTCCTGCCTCTTTCTGCACCTTTGCCTGTTTTATCTGGAGTTTTGTACCCCTGTTTTCCCTCAGAAGCCAGGTTGCTCCCTTTCTTCCAGGGTTTCCTCCCTTTCCTGAGGGGCCCACAGCTCCTTTTTTTCCTTTTTTTTGTGCCCTCCATTCATCATGGAGATGATCTTTTATGCTCCCAAGCACCTGTCTCATACCATTTCCCTCCTTCCTTTTCTATCCTGGAGACTAAAGTGAAGCTGTGCAAAGAGCCAGTGTTATGATTCCCAGATTTGTCATTTCAGATACTGGAAGTTTCACTTTCTCATAACTTTCCACATGGCCTATACTTTTAGAATGTGTTCAAACCTTTGTCATCTTGACCAAAATTAAATTCTCATACTGCAGAACATAAATATATTTGATTTTTTTTTTCCCTCCTCTGATATTCAAACTTACATTTCATGCTTTTTTCTATTTCCCCCAGGTGGGACAGGGGGTCTCTCTCCTACAAATGAGTAAAATAAGATTTGTTTTACTTTGTAATCTTTCATTTTCTTCATTAAATATAATCACAAAACTGTGAGTGAAGCTTACTGTTGACATTAGTTCTTTAAATCTCTGTTTAGGACAAATACCAGCACCTTATTGACCTAGGAAAACTTGCAAGAATAAATTAGATAAGCAGAATGAAATCTTATGATGAAAGATTTTGGGACAAAGGGAACTCTTTCTCAGCACATCTTTGTCTTCCATTACTACAAGTACTGCACAAATTCTCTCACAAGTGCAGGTAGATAAGAGAGGAACATAAAGAATATCTTTAGATGGCTCTGACCCATTTAGCTCTCCTCAGCCACAAACCACAACATTTTTGTCTTATTTTTTGCTGGCCTGTGTTTTCCTGAGTAAATTTTTCACCTGCTGGTATCTCTCATTTGATGTTGTTGTTCCTATTACTGCAATCCTAAGAGATTTATCTAGTGCATATTAGTGTTCTCTCCTGTTGAACTTCTAACCCCTGCTGAATTCCCACTGATGGAAGAGCCCCTGCTTCCCTGGGTTTCACCTGGCTAACAGCATCCTCACTTGTGCTGCAGGACAGAAAGAAACTGTCCTTACTGCTGTTTGTGCACTGACAAGTGAATTTTGCTGTTTGTACACCCTCTTCCCCCTCTCCCCAGCTTTCAGTGTTCACACACACCCTTCACTGAGCTGAGACCTGCAAGGAGGGGTCAGTGAAGCAGGGAGCTGTTGGGGAGCTCTCCCAGCTGGCTGAAGCCACAGAGAAAGGTGTTGTAGTGAGGGTGTGTGGTCTTGTGGGGAGGAGGGAGGGACCAAAGAAGAAGCAGATCGACAGGATGATCTCAGAGCTAAAGGACACGGTTTGGTTTCCACTTGTGCCCCTGTACCATCGTGTCAGCCAGGATTTGGGGAAGAGGGGCAACTGATGCTTTCCAGAGTGCTCCTAACTCAGATGGAGCAGCTGCTGGGTCTTCACTACCTGGAACTTTCCAGTGTCAGGCATGGCCAAGCTGTCTCAGGTGAATCGTGAAGGAGAAGGTCAGGCAAGCAGGGGTTAAACATCTTGGCTCATGAGGTGTCCTAGATTTGTTTGAACAGTACTGAGAAAATTCCCTCTGTTAACAAGGTTGGCTGCACTCACCCAGCCACCTTGGGAGAGCAAAAGGAGAGGAGAGTGCAGCTGGTGGGGTCTGCTGGCCCTTGGTGTGAGTTCTGCCTTGGAGCTTTCCCAGGATTAAACTGCTGCCACTCATTGCATCAGCAACGAGCCAGAGGAAAGTCCAGGTTGTCTCTGCTTTGTGCTGTTTTGTTTAGATCACCTGAGCTCCCTCCAGGCTCTACCTTTTTGGTCTAAACTTAGAGACTTTGCACCTTGCATTTTGCTGTCCTTGCACTCAGCTACTTTGTCCTTCCTCCTGCTGACGTAGGTGAAGGTTGAAGAGGAGCATTCCACTCTCCATGTGGGTCACTTCATGTCATCAGGACCTGTGATGATAAGATCACAATTAGAATTTGTTAGAAATAATCTTTCTGCCTTTCAGCTGCCTATTAAGAAATGTTGGTGTGAGTGTGCATGTTTGGGATTTTGGAGAGAACAGACTCGTACTCCCAGGCCACCTTTGGGAGGCATCTGTGAAAGCCCCAGAGGCTCCAGATCCCCCAACACAAAATTTTTGCCCGTGGGGGCCACCAAAGCACCTTCTGAAGCTGGTGAGACAGTTAATGTGGATGTCTACTTGATGACTGAGTGTCCAGAACAGTCCATCTTGGGGAGGCTAAAGGCAAACCAAATAACTGAGCTTTACCCCTTTTTAATCTCTTTCCAATCCAGGAGCAGCAGTTTCCAGACCACAGTTGTACAACTTTCTCCAATTCCAGAATCTTAAGGCCCCAAATTAAATGGATTTACTATAAATTTATGACTGACAGCTGCATCTTTCATGGTTTGATGTCCTTTTTGCACAAGCTGTGAGGTGCTGTGAGCTGAGATAGATTAAAATGTCAAAATGCTGATGCTGCCCACCTCAGAGAATGTCACTTTTCTTCTCCAGACCCAGATTCCTGCAGTCTTTCATGAGCAGAAGGAAAAGGTCAATGCATTTATCTGCAAACTACTGTTTTCATCTGCACATGAAAAAAAAATCTGTGTTAACACAATCTGTACATATAACGAGCTTCATCTGCAGCTTCAGGTCTTTTCCACTTAGAATAACCCAAAATAACAAGTTGTAAGCAAGTATTAGTAAAGAGAAATATTTCCTAGGGTAACCATTGCTCCAGACTGCACAACAAGCCTTGACCCTGAGGACTCTTGTTCCCTTGGGAATGGGAAGGAGAAGGGAAGAGCACTGGGCAGAATCCCAGTCCTGGGGGCATTGCTTAATGCACATCCATCCTCGTGTTCACTGCGGTTATAAACAAGCAGCGAGGTCCGAGCGTGCTTTGCACTGGTTTGGGTCTAAATGCATTTCCTGGCTGTTTCCCAGTGGGAACATTTCCCCAGGAAGTGTTCCCCTTCCCTGAAGGCTTGCAGCCCTTTCCTGGGGAGGAAATCAGGGATTAAGGGGGAACCAGAAGGCTGAGGAGTGGGGCACCGTGATTTGGGTGGAGCTCAGTGACTGAGCCTCGTGTGCTGGCTCCAGGCTGCTCCTCCATCCTGTCCTGATTGCTCAGCTCCTCCAGCTGCAGCAGCAAAACCATTCCTGTTTTGTTCTCGCTTATCCTGTTGCTGATTTCATCCTTACAGCTGACAAAGCTGGAGCAAAGATGCAGCCTGGCTGCTTGGGCAGAGCAGGGATCTTCCCTGGGAATGTGTAATTGTGTCATTTTGAAACAAGGTGACTTTATCCCAGCCTAGCTGGCTTTTCAATCTCATTTCTGTTCTGTGTACTCTGGGGATCAATCTCTACTCCCTTTCCCACCCTGCTTTAAAACTTCTCCAATCCTATTTTAGTAGACTTTTTTTCCTAAGCCCTGAATAAAAAAGGGTTGATTTCTTAGCGCAGTAAAATGCAACATTTTGCAGCATATTCCCAAAAGACTCAAAAGAGAACTCCTTGTGTTTGGAAGCTGATTTGAAGAAAGGAGATAGACTAAAAAACTAGTAATATTTAACAAATAAAATGGTGGCTGAGGTATTAGGAAACATTCTAATGGTGAAGTTGCCTGGCTTGGAGAAGAAGCTTGGAAATCAAATGGTGGAAGCTCCATCTGTATAATGTGAGCATAATAAAAGTGTTACAGAATACACTGTAGAGCCCAGCCCTACTTCTTCAATTGCCTCTGTAATTATTCTGATTTTCCTGTCTGGGCTATTGGTAGCTTTGTTCTTGCCATAATGAGAAGTGTCTCTGTGTGGTATTAACCATCAAAAAAAAAAGGGGGGGTTCCTTCAAGGCCAGGGGTGAAAAAAAGAATATTTTCTTTGTTTCTCTGATCATCTCTGAAGACATTTTACCTCCCCTGCTCTGCCTCATTCTCCCCTGCTCTTTGCCAACAATAGGAAGAGAAATTAAGTTTTATATATAGTGTTTGTGGGGCCTCTGTGCTCAGCAGCACGTTCTGTTGTGGTTTTGGGGCTGGAAAACAATTGTTAATGGGGTATTGTGGCATTTTTTTTCAGTTATTATCTGCAAAAAATCAAATCTGAGTGAACTCTGCAGATCTTGGGTCATAATGACTGAAATACCTGGGCTGAAACGTGAGGGATGCTGTGCCTGAATTGATTAGGCATACTAAGAAATTTTCCTAATGAAGGTGGGGCTTTGTAAATTTGTATCATGAGAATAAATTTGGCTCTTGATTCTATGCATGTGTTGCTGAGAGTTGACAACATTTTCTCTGGCTCCAAAGTGACCTTTTTAAAAACATAACAGGTAGCACTGCTGGCTTGCAATGCAACGAGCCTGCATCAGGGGCTCTGCACAAGACAAGTGTCATTATTTGATTCCAAGGAATCTGATATTTTGGAGGATTTTTGCCCCAGATGTGAGCCTGCAGCACTTGTCTGTGGCTCTGCAATCTGGCCAGCCCTAGAGTGAACAGAACTCCAAATTATTAGATATACATGTGTGTTTCTCACACTTGTCACGGTGCTGTGGGTCTTGGGGATCTGTGACCTCAAGATGTTTGAAAAAGTATTAGCCTTTAATGTTAATTAGTCATTTTGGATGGGTGATATGGCTGAGGGAAGAACCTTTATTGATAATTAAAAATTAGATGATGAAAATTATATTAACTAGAATTTTTAAGTGTTTAGGCAATAAAATGTTCATATAGGCAAGATATTAATTAACAATGAAATGCTGGAATAGGCTCTGCTCTCAATTCATAACTTCAGGTTTTAAAAAAATCATTCTTGTGGTAAAATGGTGTGAGGGCATGGAGGCTTAGGGCTCATACATCTAATTTCACTGCACACATGTCATTAATAAACTGTGAAACTGTGAATTGCAGTGATATGAGTACCTGAGAGCAACTTTCTTCTCACATGACACCAAGGCACTTGAAATTCCCTGGAATGCTCTGACAGTGGGCTCAAGGTTAAGGCAGGATGGAGCTGATGGCAGGTTATATTTAGCCCAGGTCCTTGACTCCAGGGCTCCCTCCCCTGCTGGTGCAGCTGGACCCATCTCCAATGACCTTCAGCTCACATTGGAAGATGGAATTTTCATTTTTAATTTTATTGGGGTTTTTTTTCTTTTTGTAAATTAATTGGAATTTTAATTTTGGGGACCTTTGCAAGTAGGAATTGGGTGTGGATGGATTCTGGAGTGCTGCAATGGGTGTTTCTTGCATGCTTAGTCTAATTTCCATATCTTGCTAAATCCTGTGATTTTACCTTGAGTTTCACATTAGTTGTTTATTTTGTGATAGCCCAGTCCTCTGCAGCTTTCAGCTGCACTTTAGAAAACATTAACATTCTAGCCTGCATAATTTTTGTAGTTTGAAAACCTGTGGTACAGCCTCAGAAATTATAAATCAAAGAAGAAAAAACTATAAACACAGTTCTGCTGTTCTTATTAGGCCCTTTTAAGGCAAATTCAGGATTTGTGTATTTAAGTAATAGTTGTTGTAGTATGTTCTGGTTTGAAACAGATTCAGAGTTTGTAGGGAAAAAAAATCATTTGAAAAGAGCAAGCAGCACCATAGAAGAAAGTGCAAAATGTAGTGTGGAAGAGCTGATTTATGATTTACCTTAAAGTTTGCTTGAAAAGGAACAAAATAGGGGACACATTACAAGGCAGGTTGGTTTGTTTATCCTTTTTGTCCATTAATCATGCTGGATGCAGTGCTGCTGAAAACTGTAGGAGCTGTGCTGGGTTGTTTTTTGTTGGTTTTTTATTAAATAAAGTCAGCCTTTGGGAGGGAACTGTAGATGCCCTACAGGCATCTCTCCTTCCTAGACACTGTCACATAAAGTAGACTGGCAGGAACGTGATGTTTCTCTCACCCTGAGACACTGCACTGCACATTTTGCTCCTCATTTTGCATTACCAAAGACTAAAAAGTCTCCCCAGCTGCCCCTGAAAGTGCCAAATGGAGATCTTAAAACCACGCTCAGTTAAGCTGGAATGGCTGAGTAAGGAGTGTTTCTCAAACTGAGTGAAATGAGGGAGCCAAACTCTTCAGGCTGTGTTGTTTCTGCATTATTCATCTCATTCCATGCTGTCCCCCACTGGAAGGGAAGGATGAGTGCCACAAGTGGCACCTGATCCTGGGAAATTATTACCAATATTCAAAGTACACCATGACCAGGCCTGCACGAGTTTCTTTAGGCCTGCACGAGTTTCTTTAGGCCTGCACGAGTTTCTTTAGGCCTGCTTCATTGTCTGTGCATTCTAAAACCTTCCTTGGATTATTTAAACCTGATGGGTGACCCACTGATGTTCCCTTTTGTAGGGAGAGGAGGGAATTGGAAGCTTTTTGTGCTGGCTTTGATAGCAGACAGGAGAATTGAGAATTGTGCAAGGCCTCCAAAATGCAGCGGGTCTTCCCATCCATAAGTGGATGGAAAGTCCTTTCTTGGCTGCTCTTCCTGCATCCTAATAACTAAATCCAGATTGGTTATACTAATAATAATCCACCAAAGCCTACAGTCATGGAAATTTACTTCTCCTTTCAGTGTAGCAAGATATAAGCATATAATTACGTTTTTAATATTTGGTAGTGCCACACAGAAAAATAATATCCGTAAATTTCCCAACACCAAAACCAAATGGAACCCACTTAATTACTAACAAGTAAACAATGATTCTTCCTCCTTAAAATACCCAAACACGTTCATAATTAGCTAATTAAACTACCACATAAATGATTATTCAATATAAAAGAGCGACGGAGAGGCGGGCAGAGGAGGAAAAGCAGTGAAATCATTACCCGCAGACACATTTCTTTCTCCAAGGAAGCAAGTGAATCGTTACAGGAGAGATGATGAGTGGAAAATAATAGGAACAGCAGCGATAATTAACTTGCTGGCAATAATTAACTTGCCAATATCTGCAGCTTGAAGCCAGCCAGTGTGTTTGTTTTGCCCAGGGAAGATAACTCACCTGTTCCTCAGCATTTTGGTGTTTTCTGCAGCAGACAGAGGAGTTGCCCTAATTCAGAGCTGCTGAATGGCCCATGTGAACCATCACTGTGCCTGATCAGCCTTTGCTCAGGGCAGCCCAGGATAGAAGAAATACCCAAATTTCTCCTCTCTCCCTCTTATTTTAACTTGAGAAATCTGGGAGGTTAGGAAAGTTCTGAATGTTCTGGTTAGAGAGGGCAATTAGAGAAAGAATTTGATGTCTCTTCTGCAAATTGGTAAGAATTGGATAAAAAAAAAAAAAAAAGAAATAAAAAGGTCCTGTCTCCTTGGTGATTTGGGTGTCAATGATGAGTTTTTAATGACTCTGCTGCTAACATCCATGCAAACCAGGAAACTCCTGCTTGGCATGTAATTTCATATAGACAAATTAGTCCATTCAGGTAATGAAACAAAAGGGTTTTTTAAGGAGCCCCATTGACCTACAAAACAAAAAGGAGTTATGGAATCATGGAATGGTTTGGTTATAAGGGACATTAAAGATCATCTAATTTAAACCCTCCCACCATGGGCAGGGAAAGCTTCTACTAGGCTGGGCTGTTCAGATCCCCACCCAGCCTGGACCTGAACACTTCCAAGGATGGGGAGTTCACAGTTCCTCTAGGAAACCTGTGTCTCACCACCCACACAGTCAAGAATTTCCTCAAATATCTGATTTAAACCTGCCCTCTTTCAGTTTAAAGCCACAACCCCTTGTCCTGTCACTACCTGAGCGCTCGTGGAAGACCCTCTCCAGTGCTCTTGAAGAGCCATCTTGTGTAGGCTGAATTTATATTTCCAAAAAGCACACTGAAGGTAATTGGCATTCCTGAATTTCTGCATCTTCTCAGCATTTCCACTGCCCTTGTCACTCTTGTGCCTGAACCTGGTTTTTCAGCTTCAAGGAAGTTCCTCTTTCCCTGCAGGGATCAGGCTGAGGGGATTTCAGTGTCTTCCCTCAACAATCTGCCCCACACAACAAATATCCTACAGAGATATTCTGGTTATTTAATGTTTGGGTTATTTTTTGCCTTTAGGGGTTTTTTTTGTCATTTTTTTGTTGGGTTTGGTTTGGTTTGGTTTGGTTTTTTTCCTTTTAGTTGAATAACAGTTTAAAAAGCAACGAGACTAAAAGTGTATTTGTTGACCAGGGAAAGAAAAAAAAAGTTGGAAATACTGCACAACAGGATGAAAAATGAAGTTGCCTACTGGGTTATGGAGACAAATGTCCTTTAGTAATTGTATGAGTCAGATTAATTCTTTTCCAATGTTGTAAATCAGTATGCTTAAACCTTTTTTTGCTTTAGCAGATTGCTGGACAACGCAGATCTGTCAGCTTTCTTTCCTCTAAACCTAAACAGTTTTTATAAGGCTCTTTTGTATTTTGGTATTGGAGATGCTGGTTTTACAATCACTTGTGATGTAATAAAGTGGTAACATTTCTGAACAAGCATTGCAGAGCTGAGCTATGAGTTTTGTGCCCTTCAGATTCCGTTTTCAGAGAGAACTGTGGGCAGTGTTGGGGCCTTGATAACTTAAATTGGGCAATAAATTGAAGTGATATCTTAATAGCTCTGTGTTTTAGCTTTCCTGCCATGTCACTGAGATGTTTGTGCTGCTGGAAGGGGAATTTTTGTTCAGAGGCTACTTAACAAGAAAACTGCTGAGTGGCTAAGGGTAAAAAGAGAGGAAAAACAGAAATGAAGCCTAGGGAAAGGGACTGGACATGAGGGATCCCTGCAGAATTGATCAGAGCAATTGCATCTACCAAGTCCAAAGCTCCTTGCTTAGCTGGGAAAGGCTTTATCCTTCAACTCTGTATCCTTTTCTATGAAATGCAGTGTTGAATTAGCTCAGGAAATGTTGGCAGATGCTTTGATACAGACAGGGAGCCCAGAATTTGGATGTGTGTCTTTTAAAACGCTGGCTCTAATTGACTGCTGTGCCCTTTGCAGGAGTAACAAAAGCAAAGAGAATGTGGCTGTGGGATTTTGGGGTTTTCTGGGAATTGCTAGGGAGTCATTTTCACCATAATACAGCTTAGAAGTTTAGCATCTCTTGCCTCCAAAGGTCTGGACCAACAGTTGGGAATTAAGAGGCTACTTAACAAGAAAACTGCTGAGTGGCTAAGGGTAAAAAATGAGGAAAAATAGAAATGGAGCCTAGGGAAAGGGACTGGACATGAGGGATCCCTGCAGAATTGATCAGAGCACCCAGCAAGAAACAGGTTCAGGTGCTGTCTTGCTTGGATTTCTCATGCCTCAGCTTCTGCTGACTCCCAAGCAAGACATTTTTTCTGGTAAGCTTCCATTAACAAAAAAAAAAAATAGCTTAGGGATTAAAAACATTGTTACTATAGGGTGCTTGCAGTGTTTTATCAGGAGCTTGGGAGCTCTGACAAAGTGTGACAGAAGTTAAAATAAAAAGTATCTAAATAGGGTGATAAAGTGGGATGAAAATGGGAGAAGTCACAGGTAGGAGGACAAGAGACAAAAGCCATCAAGTGCGAGGAAGAAAAACAAAGGAGAGTCGAAGTAACAAGCAATTAATTTGTAAAACAGTTTCCAAGTTAAGCTCTATTTCTGTGACTGTGCTTGCTGCAGTGCTCCATGTTGTCTTTTATCCACAATGAGGATCCCTGGAGACACCAAACCATCTCCCTAAAATAGGCATCTGTCCTGAGTGTGCTGCAGAATGCCATTGTCCTCTCTCCTGCAAAGCTGCCCTGACTCAGTCCCCGTGGTCAGCTGCCTTCAGACCCTTCAAAACCACGTTCAGCTGTCAAGTGCCTCCAGGAGAAGCTGGCCAAATAGAATTTTTTTATTTTATTTTTCATATTCCTTACCTTTCTTAAGCATTTTGGGTTCAAATACCCTTGCTTATATTGAGCAGGTCTTATTTCTGTTCCCATCTTCCATTTTGTCCATGTAGCTTTATTATTCCTGGGTAAGCTTCACAGCCAAGTAATCTTATTTAGTTATTGTTTTTACCCCTAAAAAAAAAGATAATCTTTAGAGGGGAATCCTCTAAATTGCTTTCCCCACCATTCTTGGCCCACCACTGAACACAATGCTGTGATCCTCTGCTTCACCTAGAGACAGCTTGGCTTCCCTCTGTGTGCTCTTTTGAAAGCTGTCTGATGTGCTGGCTGAGAGCTGAGTGCTGTAATGAGAGAGGGAGAGGAGAAAAAAAATTGGTTTTTGGATATAGGATGTCCTTTTCCTTTCCTTAAGTGATTAGAGGCAGATGTCAACACTTCAAAATAAAGCAAAAGTCATTATTTGGTGCACAGATGGCTTTCCTCTCATACTGAAGGAGTTTTAGGGGCATTTGGGAGTTAGGTATTTATGAGGAAAATTTGAGTTGTGGAAAGGTTGGCTGCTTTTAGGGTAAAACCAGACATTCACCATGAAAAGAAAGGTACCTTGAGCTTAAATTGATATAATTGAGAGAAGAACTACAAGTGGGCCAACAAAAAAAAAAATAAATAAATGGAATGTGAATTCTTTCTTCCCATGCCCTGGAAGTCTGTTTCTCATTGTGCTTTGGTTTATCTTTTCGTTCTCCCTCTTTATTTGCCTGTATCATTTTTGTTTATCATTCTCTCACCATCCTAGTTTTAACATCCCAAGTTATGACCATGTAAATATCATGCACAACTCTCTCACCTAGTAAACAAGTGTACATGTTAGATATTAGAACATGATTAAGCAACTCTGAACACATCCTGTGTCCTAGATCCTGTATGACTCATATGTCATGGCAGTTAATCAGCTATAATTGAGTAAAGCAGGAAAAAAGGGGAAAAAAAAAATCAAGAAAGAGGGGGTTTGGTTGATTTTTGTTTCTTTTTTTTTTTTTTTTTTATAGTACAGGAATTCTTTTCCATTAATAAAAGAAAGGAGATTTTTCTCTTGCCTCCATTTAAAGATCTGGGAATGCTCTGTGTGTTCCTTGCAGGCATATTGGGAGTATACAGAGGGATTAAGCAACTGTCCACAGGAATGCAGGCATGCTGAGCAGAGATACAGATTTTAAATGAGGCAAAGCCACTGAAGAGCTCAGGGTACAAAATAAAGAAACCCCCACCAGTCAAATAAAAAGTGCAGAACATGGGAATTTCTCTAATCTAGGTAGACCTTATTTATCCAGCAGAAATTAGTCAAAACAGAGAACGACACTTCTAATTCATGGATGAGAAACTGTTGGGATGTTAATATCACATCATATTAAATTGTTCTGAAAGGAAAGTTTCCTAAGGAGACTTGGGATTTTGGGTTCCAGAGCAATACAGATGATTCAGTGCATTTTCAGTCCTGTTCAGAGGTAGGAAAACTCAGAGGCTAGATAAAAGAGAAATGTATCCATGAAAATATATTGATGCTCATAGGCTTGCATAAATGACAGCACTTCCTTTTTTCCTCCTAAATGGCCTGAATTTCAAAGAGTGAAGATCAGAAATTAATAGTACCTGTTATTCTTGGGTTCTTTTTTACCTAAACACCAGCACATTCAGCAGTTAAGAATAACTGCTAAAGCTGCAGTATTTCTCTCAGAACTTACTGCCTGATAAACACAGACCCAAACAATTATTTCAGAGGGCTGTAAATCTCTTGGGAGAGCACAGAGTAGGAGTCCTGCTGAAGGGAAGGGTATTGTGGGCACAGCTGGGGCTGGAACAGCACCCCATCCCTCCTTCTGGGCCTCCACCTGTCCACATCCCTCCTTCTGGGCCTCCACCAGTCCACATCCCTCCTTCTGGGCCTCCACCAGTCCACATCCCTCCTTCTGGGGTTCCACCTGTCCACATCCCTCCTTCTGGGCCTCCACCAGTCCACATCCCTCCTTCTGGGGCTGGAACAGCACCCCATCCCTCCTTCTGGGATGTACCCCTTGTTGTGCACTCACTGGGTGCACCATGTTTTTAGATGATTGTTTTTTATTCTGTGTTTTAAAGAGCAGAGGCCTTCTGCGTTTCTCTGTCTCCATCCTGGGGAATTCACCCTGGCCAGTTCTGCTTCACTCAAACTGAGTCACAAATTTGTGAGGGAAGTTTTGGTTCTGCAGAGAACAGAAAGGGTGACAACAGGTAGGAGGAGCAGCAGGTTGGTGCACTACTCAACTTCAGCTGGTGCAAGTCAGGGTTTAAGGAGATCAGGAGAATTGTGTCGTGCAGACAATTATTGCAATTCCCTCTCCACTGCTCAAGGCAGCCTCTGCACCCCAGTCAACCCCAGTCAGCTGTGACTTGAACAGCTAAAACTGAGCTTTCAGCAAATGGAAGTTCCTACCAGCTGCAATGCAATGAATCCATCACACACATCTATATAGGTGTGATATACGTGTGATATACATGTGATATATGTGTGATATACCACACCCTCCCTGTAAGCATGTTGTGACTAAAGGCTGCTGAACTGGGTTTGGTAACTTGTTGTTCAAACACTTTCCTGCTGAGAGAGAATTTTGGTGCTTCTGGTCTCCACTGGCATCGCATTTGTGAGGTCCTGGTATCATTTTGATATCAAATGTCACCAAATAATGGATGTGTTCCTAGGGCACTATGTCTTAATTTGCAAAAGTGAGCCAAAAATAAAACATCCTTCTGGATAATGAAGTTTCTTTGGCTCCTCCCCAACATAGTGCAGTAGATCTGTGATGTGGAATAGCAAAGTATCCCCCCAGGATTCCACCATCCCTCTCCTGATTTTCTCATGAGGTGGTAATCAAGTAGATCCAATTTCCAAACTTGTCTCTCAGCTTTGAACAGCTTTAGTTTTGGAGGTGGAGATCCAGATGTCTGCCCTTTCAGCCGAACCTCTGGAAATCCTGTGCACAAAAAGAAAAGTGGAGTGCAAAACAAAGCACCAAAGGAGACAAAAGGTTAGAAAGATGAGGCAGGAGGTGGAGCCTAAGCAACAAAGAGGGGCAGAGCCAGCAACATCTCAGTTTTCATCCACCAGGAATTAATCAAAGATTTCTAAACATTTAGACAAGGTCTTTTCATGCTTGTCAGAGGTTTGTCTTCTGTAAATTGCTATTAGCTTGTTAGCTGGTTTAATCAGTCAAGTCACTGTGCCAAGCTCCTATCCCTAGAGGCATCATCACTCCAATTAGTCAACAAACCACTTGGTGTCTCTGAAAAAAAAAAAAATAAAAGGGAGTAAAATCAAGCTGTCATTGTCCTAAAATGGGTACTTACAAATTGGAAGACCTCAAACCTTCAAATACCTTCATCCTATGGATTTCTCAATTTTCCCAGTTGTGGAATAGAGGCAGTTTCTCTTTTGCCCATGGGGTGTGATTTATATTTTAATTCATTCATTACTGTCTGTGGAGTCTTATTACCACCTTTGTATGAAGGAGACTGCAGTTATTCAAGCTGGTAGTATTGCTGCTTTGAAGACTTCTCTGATCTATGGAAATCAGGAGGTTCAGTGTCCTAAGCCAAATTCTGACTCTTTCTCTGCTGCTTGTAACAAGGAAACTCCAGGATTGCTCCAGAGACATAATGAGTTCAGCAATGCACTAATCCCCACGTTTCTCTAAGTCTGGGATTAATTACAGATATGCTCAGCAAATCTCATAGATTTCTGCTGCAGGGGCTCTGTGGGCCCAAGGCAAAAGAGATCAAAAGAAGACTAAACATTCCCAAGGTCGTGTTCCTGAATGCCCTTCAGAACCAGATGGGTTGAGGAAGAGAAACTCCTGTGATAAAAATCACCAGCCTGGATGAGAATCAGTCAGAATGATGGTGCTTGAGAGTCCTTTCAGGGAAGGGAAAATCCTCCCTCTTAACTTGGGCTCTGCAGGGTAATCTTTGAGAACCCCAAAACTGCAACACAAGAACAGAAAAACTTACTCCATCCCAGCACAATTGCAGAGGCATTTCAGAGCCCTGGGGAGAAGCCTGAATTCTGTTTCCCCCAAGAGAGATATTGAGCTCCTTTTTCAAATGATGACACACGGAGGCATTCCTTGAAATCCCAAATGACTAACAGATTTCTTGCCTCGATCTGCCTTAGCTGCATGGGTGTCAGAAACATTTTGAAAGGCTTTTCACTCCTGAATAGAGGAGGACTGTCTCCTGGAGTCTTTCTGTCCAGACCCAACAGACAGCTGCCTCCCTGATGAGACAAATCTGGATCTTGGGGCCATGGACATCTATTAGAGCCTCAGGAATACAAAAGTTTGGGCTACAAGATACCCTAAGCAGGTCATTTAGTCATCCTAGCCCAGGGAGAATTTAATCTCTAGGGATTTAAAATCTGTTAACTTCCCAGCCAATGTGCTCTGTCACATCCCTCTCACCAATCCTGCCATCCCAAGGAAAGGTTTCCTTAATGTCCATCCTGAACCTTCTTTGTGCCAGTGTGAATCCATTGCTTCCTGCCACATCCAAAGTGCAAGCAGGCAAATGAATTATTCACCACCTCTCTGCAGCAGTCTGGAGCCTTGTCTTGATCTTACCTCCTCTGTGCTGGATGGTCTCACCGCAGCTTTTCCTCTCAGGTCATTTTTGTACACTTCAGGAGATTCCTGTTGATCTCTCTTGGATCATCCCCAGTCCATCCATGCATCCTTTCACTCACAGAGTTTCAGCCAAGCTTTCACCCCTGCTGTGTGGAGCAGAAGGAGTTTTTCTTGTGGCTCGTAGGTTTGTTTACACATCCTAGAGTGGCATTTGCTTTTTTGTTTTCCTTTTACAATAGCATGACATTGAGTCACATTCAGTATGTGACTGGCTAGATAACCCCTGCAGCCTTCTCTGAAGATCTAAAGAACTTAGATGATGGGACTTATCCTTTCACTCTGGCAATCTCATCCTTTCAGGCAGCTCCAGAAGACTTGTGGGATAATTCAGCCCCATTAGTTTCATATCTGGCAAGCTGTACAAGAGATTTTGCTGTCAGTTCCCATTCCTGTGTAACAGCCCAGCCAACTGTAATATAGTGCAGTGAATCTAACAGCACTGGCTCTTGGTAATTGAACTTCTCATGAAGGGAATGATTGCAGAAGGGAAGCTAATTAAAATTAAAGGATTTCCCTTAATTATTTAATTTTATTTTATGGCATTTTCCATAGGCCAGTGGTTTCATAGTCCTCATTGCTTATGTTTCTTTTTTATCTCCTTGTGAAAACAAATTGGGTTTGAAATAAAGTGGGTGAGACAGCATAGGAAAGTGAAACAGAGGATGTGCAAGTGATGGATTTGTTTGGTATAGAAGTTGTGGAAAGTAGCTTGTGGAGTCATGCTCAGGGAATTAAGACATGTCCTTGTTGCATGCTGGCCTGTGAATATTTTTCTACATCTTCATGAATCCTGATGGGTCCTATCAGGAAGGATTTTTTAGGAGAGAAGAAAATATTTTGGAAAATTTCAGTTTAGACCAATTGAGTGAAATGAGAAGACTTCAGCAAACCACAAAAGCGTTTGTGAAAATTGAATCATCGGCTCCTTTTTCATTCATAAAATATTCTGGGAATGAGTTTTAGGTTGCTGTGTTTGTTCTTGCAGTCTGGGAAAGGATAAGGATAAACTGAGCAATGTTTATTACCTGCAGAACTGGTTCTCCTTCCATCTGTGTGTTACCAACAGTAGCAAAGGCAGATGAAACAGACTGAAGGAAAAATATCAAAATTATTTTTCCCATGTCTGTGTTTGTTCTTTTAACACCCTTTTCACTGTTTCATAAATAATAGTGGCTTATTTAATTTAATTATAGTTTTTAATTAGTTCCCCCATTGAACTCAAATATTAGCACAGCACTGCCTTAGCACAGTTTGTAGACAGCTAAAAGAAAATGCTTAAATCCCCCAAGTCTGTGCAATCTGATTTTGTGTTAGTGTAGAATATTTTTGGTGTTACTAGGGCAAAGTTTACTGTCCTCTGTTTTTCTCAGTTCTTGTTTGCACAGACCTTCTAGAAGTTGGTGGGAATAACGCCCATATAAAGACTTAATTTAAAATCATTTCTCCAAAATCAGGGCTTTGTTTCATGAGAAATTTCATCATGTTTTTCAAATTTGTGGTTTTTATTCTTTTCTTTTTCTGGGTCTTGGCCAGCAGCAAGGCAAATGATGGGTTTAGTGTGTTGCAGATCAGTCAGAGCAACTAGTCAGAATAAAAAACTTGGAAGACATCCATTACAGCAGCCTATAGCATTAATAGCATTAAAAATAATTTTCAGACAGATCAATATGAATCCTGTTTGCTCCAAGCCTGAGGGTGATTGAAGAGAAAGGGAGCCTTGGGAGCAGAGGGAGTGAAAACACAGTGTAACATCTTATTTTCATCAAGTGAGCACAAAATCTTTGAAATTCAAGTCCATTTGGCAGGATGTTTGCAGCCTCTGACGTGGAGGAAATCTGAGTTCTTAGAGATGTTTTCACCAGGATTGGCCCCCCCTGAACGATGAGTGTAGTAAGAATTTGACTTATATGATAAAAGTCAAATTATAAAGTGGGATTTAGATCTCCTTTTTTCTTTTTTTATTTTTATTTTAGACAGGTCAGTTGAAATCTAATTTTCCCCTTAGACAGAGATCCTACAATCTGCAGTGCTTGCAGGAGACAGAGCTACCCCTGCAGCCAGGGAATATAGGAAGAATTCACCTTTTTGCAAACCAGCCAGAAGCTAATCAAGCTGAGTTTAATTAAAGGACATTATAGGATATTAATAATATTCTTGACCTCTCATTGTCCAGACTCTAATATTTTTCTTGTTTTTTTAAATTTTATCTGCATGAGAATAAATATTGGCTTAAGGGTTTATCATAGTAAAAGGAAATACATTTTCAATGTAAAAGTAAAAGAAAATACATTACATTTTTCTAATAAAAAAAATACATTACATTCTTTTACATAGTAAAAGAAAATACAGGTACACAGGAGGCCTCTCCTCTCTTCTGGCATGAAAATGAGTGCTCACCATAGTTATTTACAGAGTTTTCAATTGCAAAAAAATGACATGGATGCAATCTTCCTTCCTTGTTAGTGTCTGAACTTAATTACAAATCCTTCTTCCTTGTTTTTAATGAATTCAATGCATTAGCATGTATTAACCCATTTCATAGCTGTTCCTCTTTTTTTTTTTCCCTGTTCTCATTCCTGCTGGTTTGCCAGTGAGGCTGGTGGAAATCTAGGTATTGTCTGAAAAATCCCAGTATTTCAAAACTTGGTTTTGTTGAATATTAGAAGAAAAAGTTGGAAGCATTCTAAATGCAATAACCCCCCCTTGCCTGTGAAGGGAAATTCTCAGCGAGTTCCAGCGCAGAAATAGCAGAGCTTCAGATTTAAACATTTTTATTGAACAAAAAAATGTTTTAACATTCCCAGATCTGAGTGTTTGGCTTGTTTGAGGCAAATCCAAATACTTTTTTCCTGCTGAGACCTCACATCACCCTGCAGCCATGAGCTCTGTGAGGCTGAGGAGGGTCCTGCAGGCTGAGGGTCCCCCAGCCTGGCTGGGTGGAACCTGGGGGCATCAGGAAAGGGCATCAGCTTCTCTTTCACACCAAGGAGGATGAAACACACACCTGTCTTGCAAGGAATGAAAATTCCTGCCCTGGTTTGACTGGGGGAGACTGGGTAAGAATCTGAATTCCATTTTCCAGCTTTTTGTCCCTGGGTCTGTTTCAACATCAGGAGCAACTGCAGTGAGGATCAGCAGAATGGCTCTTGGGAGTCAGCTGAAGAGCTGGCAAAGTTCTTTGGGGTTTTTTTTGTTTGCCCAAATTAGCAAAAAACTAAAGCACTTCTTTCACTTCTGCTTGCCCAGAAAGTCCTGCTACTCCGCAGAGCTGCAGCCCTGTGAGCTTTATCTGTTTAAAATGAAATCAATTTCTATTCTCTGGGTACTGCACAGGTCACAGTCCTGTTTTTAATTACCAATTAGCCTTCCATTAAGGAAATAAAATGAGTTTTATGTGCTGGTTGTCAGAGGTCCTTTTATCTGCCTCATTTCATGTGTCCTGTCTGCTCAAGCAGCAAGAAACCGAAGAGAAACTTACTCGGGGTAGTAAACAAAACATGAAAACCTTTGTCCCATGAAAGGAAGGATGGAGCCTGAGATGGAGAAGCTGCAAGGACTTTCCATTTTTCATCCCCTTCAGTTGTGTTTTTCCTGTCTGCCCTGAGCACTGCGAACAGAATGTTAAATATGCCCTGAAGTTGCTCATGGAAAGAAAAGGTGGCACACACGTACACACTCTGTCTCTCTGTCCCTTTCTCTCCTCCTTTCATGAGTGCACGCTGTGTTTTTGTATGAATGTGTTCAGAGAAACCCCAACCCTAGAAGACTGAGCTGTGGGACCAATTTATTTGCTAAGAAATTTCAAGAGGGAGAGGTTATAAATAGCCATAAATTCGATTTATTTGTAAAGCATTCCCTGTCAGGCATCACTGCACAAACAATTATAAAAGAATTGTAGTAGATTAAAAACATAAATTAGTGCATCCCAAAATGTGTGAAAGTGATGGGATTAAAACACATTTGAAAGAGATGTTTCAAAAGTGGGATTTGGTGAGGTGTTCTCTGGTCAGCCAGAGAAAATCTAACACAGAAGTCCAGGACAGATTTCTGCAGGGCTCTAGCTCTCAGCTCAGTGATTGAAAGTGACTCACAGAGAGTATAACAGCACTGGGCGTGGCCATGGTTTATTGAGGAGCATCCCAAAAATCATAAATTAGTGCATCCCAAAATGTGTGAAAGTGATGGGATTAAAACACATTTGAAAGAGATGTTTCAAAAGTGGGATTTGGTGAGGTGTTCTGGGTGGTCAGCCAGAGAAAATCTAACACAGAAGTCCAGGACAGATTTCTGCAGGGCTCTAGCTCTCAGCTCAGTGGTTGAAAGTGACCCACAGAGAGTATAACAGCACTGGGCGTGGCCATGGTTTATTGAGGAGCTCGCGTTTGCTGAGGTCTCCTCCCGGGAGAGCTGCCCAAATCCTCCTTCCTCCGGCTGCTGCTCCCCTCTGGAAACGTGCTCTGAGTCAAGGGCTCCTGGAGGAGAGGCAGCACCAGCCCTTCTGCCAGCTCAGCACACGGCTGGGCCACTCTGGGTTCCCCTTGCAA
This sequence comes from Parus major, assembly GCF_001522545.3. Lineage (NCBI taxonomy): Eukaryota > Metazoa > Chordata > Aves > Passeriformes > Paridae > Parus > Parus major. The sequence continues at coordinate 68,407,831 of NC_031773.1, read as the reverse complement.
GGCAGTCAGGGAAAGTTTAGCATTTTCTACTGTTACCCAAGAAGCTGTAAAGACAAAGAAATGGGAAATTCAGCCTACAGATAAAATTAGTTGCAAAAGTCTCCCTGATTAAGACTATTTTAGTCTAACCCGGTGTGCACTAGAATTATTCAAAACTTTGTAGGACCAGAGATGTTTTTTAAATGCAAAAACAAACAAAAAACAAATCAAACAAACAAAAACCCCCCCACAAAACCAGAACAAAACAAACCCCAAAAAACCCCCAAACAAACAAACAAAAAACCCAACAACAAGGAGAAAGAAAAAACAAAACAACCAAACCAACAAACAAAACAAACACAATGAAAAAACCAAAACAAGAAACAAAACAAACACAATGAAAAAAACAAAACAAAACACAACTTTCTGCAAGAAATTATTCTTCTTCAAGTTAAGGGTATGGAATATAACTCTTCCACACCTCTTATCCACGGGGGGGATTAAAAAAAATCCTTGGCACATAGAAAGTCTCATTATGGGTGTATTTTCAAAGGAACTCGCTATTCCTGTGTTGAGCTCTGTTGGGAATTCAGTCCTTCATTTTGGAGCCAAATTTTTGTCATCTTCTTGGAAAGATGATTGAATACAACCACAAATGTTTCTCACCGTTCATGTGGCAAGCCTAAGTTTATAAGGCAGACCAACAGTAGTTGACACAAAGCTGATTGCAAGCAGTTAAATCAGGAAATTACATGAAATTGTGTAATTAATTGGAATTTAATAAATCTCATGGGGGCAGGGTGACTTCTTTTTAGCAGTCAGGTGGTTGGGTTTCACCTCTGGCAAGCTTTGTGCCTACCACTAGGAATTTCAGGGACTCATTGAAAAATGATGTACTGAAGTGAAAACTGATTCACTGTGGAGAAGACCTTTCAGAAAGTGTCCTAATGAATCATTATTTAATTAGCTAGTTCTCTAGAACCCCTCCTTAAGTGGAGATAAACACACACAAACACACAGACAGAGTCCTGCCTGGTAACAAAACACTCAATATTTAACACTAGCGTGATTTTTTTTTAAGATTAATAATGATTTTAAAAATTAATGGAGCACTGAAATGCTTTATGGCTGCTGGACTCGTGTATTCCATTGTGTATGTGATTGAGTGCAGGCACCTGAGCATGGTGGGCAGCCAATTTCTCATTAATTTGAGTCATTTTGGGAGCTGGATGAGACACATATGCCTTGTGATGATCTATTAGATACAGCTGTTGTACTGGGGCTGCTCTGATTTAAACAGATGTTTCTGGTGCCCTGGTCTTGATCAGTGGTTGGTAGATGGGATGTCTCTAATGGCTGTGTTAACCTTGGGAGAAGACACTGGGCTGCCTCACTGTCCCAAAAGTGTGCAAAGGAAACAGTAAAAGCCTCTTCTAGGGGTGAATTTAATTCCTAGGCATGGTAACAACACCTTGACACCTTTTAATTTCTATCCAGAGATCCTAAATGAGGCTCTCTCAGTCATAAACATTATGCTGCCTTCCCTGATTTTGCTTCCTCCTGGAAGGGTAATCTTTTATTGGTCTGATCAAAATATAAAGTGACAGTTCATTTCAGTTTAATCAAGAGTAGTGGACCAAAACAAAAAAAAAAATTAAGATACAACCTTCCATGGCTCTTCAGAGCTGTTCAGTTTAGAATATTTGCTCGTGGCCTTTGTATGGCTTCAATTCTTGGTCATGCCAAAGGAAATCTGAACCCATAAGGAACATATTCTCTGGATTCTACTCATATACACACAGGATCCTATTGTTCTATTTCAGTAAAAAACAAAAATAATTAATCTTGAGCAATAACACTCAAGAGGTTTCTGCTATAGCTAGACAAAGACAGTGAAGAAATATAAGTGTTAGACATGGTCTAATTGGCAGCAGAGTTCAAGTTTTAAGTTTGAATGGATGCATATCCTTTATGTGTATCCAGAAAGGTGCTTGCCTGACCATCTCTATTATGAAGAATGAGGCATCCCCCTGGGAAGTATTGATGTACAATGGAAAGGAAATATTACATTTGTTAGATTACTCTGAGGACTAGAGGCACATTTAGAGTTATAAAACCTGTATATGGAGTCTCAGAAAAAAAAAAAAAGTATAGGTTGAATAGGGACTTTTGTAGGTTGTATAGTTCAAATTCTATCTCCAAGCAGGACTGTCTTTAAAATTAATCAAGCAGTTCAGAACCTTCTCTAGTATAAAGGTTTAAAAACAATATTGCTATTGTATTGCTATCCAAATGTTATTTGAAATGTAGGACTCCCAATAATTACATTATTCTGTGTACTTGGGGCTTGTTTTCCCCACCCTCTGTTAGTGGAAAATGTAGGTGAAATGATGATAAATCAGAACAGCAGTGGCATTCACCATCTGTGCTCTGGTTTGAGTGAGTGTGAGCACGTGGCTGACTGGAAGGGAAAGTGTGTTTGTTCAAGGGGACTGACCCCTGTCCTGGGGTGACTTTATGAAGTTTGTATCCCCAGCCACCATTTCTTTATGCTTGAGAATACTTTGCTTGTTAAATAAACAGTTTTTTCCACTTTCCTCCAAGGAAATCTTAAATCAGTTGGGTGAGGGGCCACTTGTATCTGCTTTCTAGAGGGACTCCTTTGGAAGTTTCCTCCCACATTTGCCCTAATCCAGGACAACCCCCATCTACCTTGGCTCAGCCTTACAACTGGACTCTGGCACACAGCATACTTCCACTAAACCCATAAATAAATTCAACCTGATCCTTGCCAAAGTGCTCCAAGAAAAACAAGGGCCTGGTAGACTAAATTCTGCAAAAGAGTTATGCATGAAGATGTCATTGATTTGCCAAGGAACCCCTGAATATAGGGCATGTGTATGAGGCCTGTAATAATTTAAAACTATTTATGTTCTCTCTTCTATTCATTCCAGGGGAAGTTCTTTAAATACATCGTGGGCACATTGTGAATTATCATAAAGTACCAAAGGCTGGCTTGCACTATATTCCTGTTTTATAATTGCTTCTTTCAGATTAGTGAGAATTCTGTCTTTCATTTATTCTCATGTTGGACACCTTTAAAGCAGATGAACGTGAGCAAATCCCCCCATTTACCAGGGGTTAATTAAAAGCTGGGATTTCTGCAGTGCTTGGTATGAATTTAACTCTGCTCATTTGAAAGCCTGACACTGTCTTTGGCTGGAGTGGAGAGAAGGCAGTGCTGATCATATTTGGAAATCAAACCTTTCAGAAGCCATTCTGTCCTCTGTTTACTGTAGTGGTGGATTAATCTTCAGTTTAGTCACCCATTTTCCTCTTTGGGCTTGTTTTGTCAGGTAAAATCAGGTAAAATCAGGTAGTGTTCTTCTGCTCCAATTTTGGGGATATTCTCTTTGGGGAATGTGTGGAAGGGATGCTGTGGTTTAGAAATAGCAGCAAGTGGAGTTATGTTCAGCAGTATGACATCTTATCATCCTTTTCTCTCTATCAAATGGATATGACCACTTGTTTCTGCAGTGACAGTATTTTTAAGGAGAAATTGAAAAAGAAAGAAACCCCAAACATGTTCTGTCCTTGAAGTTTTATTCCCTCATGTGCTTGTTTCATGTGTACTTAGCTGAAAAGGTCTCCTGAGTAAAAGCAAGTATACTCAGAAGAAACTCATTGTCAATAAACCTGTATTAACAGTTCCTTTATTGAATTGATCCTCTAAGTGCACACACGTGGCTCTTCCTCACTGAAGGTCACAGTTACTCATGTTAGCATATTCACACAGCGAGGATATCCATATCCCAGATGTGATGATAACCTCTAATCCAAGAACCATGGCACCTTTTTTCCTGGAGTCTCTGGGCTGTCTTTCCCAGCCCTGCAGTTCAATCTCCTTACTGACCATCAGAAAAGATTGTTTTCCCTGCTGGGGGAAGGTCTGAGTGCTTCCACTCCAATTCCTCTCTTTTGGAGACTATTTCCATAAGCACTGCCAAAACATCCTATAGGACAGAGGCCCTTTTAAATCCTGCTGTTTTCCTTGGATAACTGGGTATTTGCATTACTGAAGAGATGTGTTCTCTTATGTTCAAGGAAGCTTTAGGGAATAATAATGCAGGCTCAGATGTGACTGAGGTCAAACAGGCATCCCTGTAAAGGTTCTAATAGCACTTGTGACTCACTGCTTCAAACATACAAGCTGTAGCTTTTGAAACACGGCTTGTAACAAGCTGATCAGAGGGCAAGGAGAGAGAGACACAGCAAAGTCTGAGAAAACATTTGGTGACCAAGTTTTAGATTGTAAGCTCTTTCAACTACTGTGTAGGAAATGCAAGATTTGTGGTTAATTGTGATTTAATCTTTCTTGCAATGAAAACGTTATAACCAAGCACTGCAGATGGATGGATGGATGGACAGATGGATGGATGGATGGATGGATGATGGATAGATGGATGATGGATGATGGATGGATGGATGATGGATGGATGGATGGATGATGGATGGATGATGGATGATGGATGATGGA